>NC_083240.1:6135795-6399680 GCF_032191835.1 Heteronotia binoei | reverse complement strand
CTTCATCAGAATTTCCATCCTTGGTATTGTAGCACAGATGCTCGGTTGAGTGCTTTGCTTCCCCGGCAGAGGAGAGCCAGATGTTGTTCAGACACTGTCTCTGCTTACCACTCCGTGTGTGAAATTGCAGAAGATGGCTCATGGCAGCGGTTTGAATGATTCAGGGATGGCCAGACTGTGGCTCTTCCACACACCTTGTGTGGCTCTCAGTGTCTTCACTGTCCCTTGGCCGCTTGGAGAAGGCAGTTGTTTCTTTCAATCACTTCTCTAAGCAAAGCCAGCTGGCGCCTTGGAAAAGGCATTTAAAGTTAAAGTTGTTTTCTTTCCACCTCTACCTCTCTCCCCTCATTGATTTGCCCTCCCTCCCTCCTTCCCTCCCTTCCCTCCCTTCCCTCCCTTCCCTCCCTTCCCTCCCTTCCCTCCCTTCCCTCCCTTCCTCCCTTCCCTCCCTTCCCTCCTTCCCTCCTTCCCTCCTTCCCTCCCTCCCTTCCTTCCTTCCTTCCTTCCTTCCTTCCTTCCTTCCTTCCTTGCAGCTCTCAAACATCTGGTGTTTATTCTGTGTGGCTCTTATGGGCATATTTTCTCTGCTATGCCTTCCCGAGCCAGCTGTGGTGTGGTTAAGAGCGGGGGACTCTGCTCTGGAGAGCCAGGTTTGATTCCCTACTCCTCCACATGCAGCCAACTGGGTGACCTTGGGTCAGTCACAGTTCTCTCTCCTCCCTCCCAGGGTGCCTGTTGCAGGGAGAGGAAGGGAAGGAGATTATAAGCGGCTCTGAGACGCCGAGGGAAGGGTGGGGTAAAAATCCAGCTCTTCTTTGAAGGGCGTCAGGACAGGGGCAGGCTGGCGCTGCAGCCACTTCCACGGGCAGAGTTTGGCGTGGGCACATCTGGAATTCCCTTTAGGAAGTAGGCGTTGCCACCTTATTGCCGCATGACAAATCCTCACATCCCTTTGTATGGAAGGGCTTGGCGAAGGGTGTTGGAAGGGGTGACTCCTCATGCCTGGAATCTCTGTTTGGAGAGTCCGAACTTTATTTGCCCAATCTGTTCCCTGCCTCTCTGCCCTTACGAGGCTCACCACAGCAGCAGCCGATTTAAAGCCGTTGTGCTGGCTGCTGGGGTTGCTTCTTGGGATTTAGAGCTGTCCTGCACCAGAGCAGCCGTGGTAGAGAGCCCTCCCCGGTACAACTCCCAGTACCGCCATGACTGGCCACAAGGCGTGACGCATCTTAGCTGTGCCGTGTGTCATCTTGCAACCGGTGTTCCCTCTAAGCTGAGTTGGCGTGAGCTAGCTCACAGATTTTTAGCCTCCTGCTCACACATTTTTGTCTTAGCTCAGGAAGGATGACCCCAGAGCACACGGATTGTAGCAAAAATCCAATGCATGGTTATAGGATGGGGGAGGTCTTAGCAGTAGTATGTGCAAAAAGGATCTAGGGGGGTCTTAGTGGATCATACTCTGAACATGAGTCAACAGTGTGATGCAGTGGCTAAAAAGGCAAATGCAATTTTGGGCTGTATCAACAGAAGTATAATGTGATGGTATCGCTTTACTCTGCTCTGGTAAGACCTCACCTGGAGTCTTGTGTTCAGTTTTGGGCACCACATTTTAAGAAGGAGATAGACAAGCTGGAACGAGTCCAGAGGAGGGCAATGAAGATGGTGAGAGGTCTGGAGACCAAGTCCTATGAGGAAAGGTTGAAGGAGCTGGGGATGTTTAGCCTGGAGAGGAGGCGGATGAGAGGTGATATGATCACCGTCTCCAAGGACTTGAAGGGCTGTCATATAGAGGAGGATGTGGAATTATTTTCTGTGACCCCAGAAGGTCAGACCAGAACCAGCGGGTTGAAATTAAATCAAAAGAGTTTCTGGCTCAACATTAGGAAGAACTTCCTGACCGTTAGTGCGATTCCTCAGTGGAACATGCTTCCTCGGGAGGTGGTGGGCTCTCCTTCCTTGGAGGTTCTTAAACAGAGGCTAGATGGCCATCTGACAGCGATGAAGATCCTGTGAATTTAGGGGGAGGGGTTTGTGAGCTTCCTGCATTATGCAGGGGGTTGGACTAGACGACCCTGGAGGTCCCTTCCAACTCTATGATTCTATGAATTGCTGCAGGAGCTCACAGCTTTAATGCCAGGAGCTCACAAAGTGGAATTTTTGCTCACAAGACTCTGCAGCTTAGAGGGAACATGGCTTGCCACATGTGGCAGTAGGAGGAAGCGGCACTGAGTTGCTGCAAAGCCCCCTTGGGGTTTTAAAGGGAAAGACAGACAGGTGGTTTGCTGTTGCCTGCCTCTGCGTAGCAACCCTGGACTTCCTTGGTGGTCTCCCATCCGAGCACTAACCAGGGCCGACCCTGCTTAGCTTTCAAGGTCTGATGAGATGGGGCTAGCCTGGGCCAACCAGGGCAGGGCAGATAAACAGAGGTGACTTGCCACTGCCTGCCTCTGCATAGCGACTCTGGACTTCTCTGGTCTCCCCTCCAAGTCCTAACCAGGGCTTCTGAAACCTAATGAGGGGAGGGATGGTGGCCCAGTGGTAGAGCGTCTGCTTGGTAAGCAGAAGGTCCCAGGATCAATCCCCAGCATCTCCAACTGAAAAGGGTTCAGGCAAGTAGGCTTGAAAAACCTCAGCTTGAGACCCTGGAGAGCAGGGGAGGGATGGTTGCTCAGTGGTAGAGCATCTGCTTGGTAAGCAGAAGGTCCCAGGATCAATCCTTGGCATCTCCAACTGAAAAGGGTCCAGGCAAATAGGCGTGAAAAACCTCAGCTTGAGACCCTGGAGAGCCGCTGCCAGTCTTAGACAGTGCTGACTTGGATGGACCCAGGGTCTGACTCAGTAGAAGGCAGCTTCATAAATTTATATTCATCAGGCTAGCCTGAGCCAACCAGGTCAGGGCGACACAGCAACCCACGACAGGTACAAATGTTGCTGAACGATGGGGCTAGAAACTGTAACCGGAAATACCAGTTTAGCGCCAACCCATAAGTTGCTGCACTTTCGGACGTCGCCACAACCCGGGGTTAGCTCAAACAAGCGATGTGTGAATGCCCTCTTGTTCACTCCAGTGGGCGCTTTGGGAGGTGGTTCCGCCGTTCTCCCCGGAGCAAAATGCCAAACGGTTGCTGGTGTTTGTTGCAAACTCTGCGGCAGGGGTGGGCCGAACGTGCTTAATGTAAGAGCAGCAAAGCATAAATGTCAGATGTTTGAGAGCTGCAAGACATGGAGGGAGAGAGGGAGGGAAGGAAGCAAGTAGATGGGGAGGGGGGGGAAAGCGGGAAGAAAGCAACTTTAAGTGCATTCTCCAAGCTGCTGGCTTGGCTTGGAGAAGTGATTTACAGAGGGAAATGCCCTCTCTCAGCCAGACGACAGGGCGGTGGGGGCTTTGAGAGCCACATAAAATATGTGAAAGAGCCACATGTGGCTCCCAAGCCACAGTTTGGCCACGCCTGCTCTACGGTGTTGGGAACGCCTCCGCGCTAGCAAGCCCACAGAAAAGGTGACTTTGAGGTTTTGCGTTCTACTAAACTGTGAGGAATGCCGGTTCCTCCAACTTGGCTTGTCAAAAAGCTTGTGGGCTGGAGGCAGCTGTCGGGTCAGGCTGTGCTTGCATTTCTTCAGGCTTCCTCATCGGGGAAGGCGAGAAAAGGATTATTTTTCTTCCAGATTCCAAATGTATGATAAGCGAGAGCCCCCGTGGTGAGTCTTCCTTGAAATCTTCTGTCTTGCGTCCCGTTCTTGTTCTTAGGTGGCCTCTGACTAATCCTCTGGTCAGCTTCCAGCGAGTGGCTTGTGCGCTTTCAAGGCTAGGAAGAAATACTCTCTGGTTGGCAGAGCTCTTTAAAGCAGGGGTGTCAAACATGTGACCCGGGGGCTTAATCAGGTCCCCAAAGGGCTGCTATCAGGCCCCGGAGCAACTGGCTATCATCTGCTTCTTTCGCTCTCTCTCTTGCTTCCTTCTGCATCACAGCTTGCTTTGCCGGGCTTGCCAGTTTGGTGTAGTGGTTAAGTGTGCGGACTCTTATCTGGGAGAACCGGGTTTGATTCCCCACTCCTCCACTTGCAGCTGCTGGAATGGCCTTGGGTCAGCCATAGCTCTGGCAGAGGTTGTCCTTGAAAGGGCAGCTGCTGTGAGAGCCCTCTCAGCCCCACCCACCTCACAGGGTGTCTGTTGTGGGGGAGGGAGATAAAGGAGATTGTGAGCCGCTCTGAGACTCTTCGGAGTGGAGGGCGGGATATAAATCCAATATCTTCATCTACCTCTCAGGGTGTCTGTTGTGGGGGGGGAGGAAGGGAAAGGAGATTGTGAGCCGCTCTGAGACTCTTTGGAGTGGAGGGCGGGATATAAATCCAATATCTTCATCTACCACACAGGGTGTCTGTTGTGGGGGGGGGGGGGAGGTAAAGGAGATTGTGAGCCGCTCTGAGACTCTTCGGAGTGGAGGGCGGGATATAAATCCAATATCTTCATCTACCACACAGGGTGTCTGTTGTGGGGGGGGGGAGGTAAAGGAGATTGTGAGCCGCTCTGAGACTCTTCGCAGTGGAGGGCGGGATATAAATCCAATATCTTCTTCTTCTTCTTAATCGCACAGCTGAGCTACAGAGCAAAGCCTCTTATGTTTTCCATTGGCTGAGGCTCTTCCCTTGGGGAGGAAGAGGGAGGAATAGCTTGCTTTGCCAGGCTCTCTCAATCGCACAGCAGAGCTACAGAGCAAAGCCTCTTATGTTTTCCATTGGCCGAGGCTCTTCCCTTGGGGAGGAAGAGGGAGGAATAGCTTGCTTTGCCAGGCTCTCTCAATCGCACAGCAGAGCTACAGAGCAAAGCCTCTTATGTTTTCCATTGGCTGAGGCTTTTCCCTTGGAGATTGTGAGCCGCTCTGAGACTCTTTGGAGTGGAGGGCGGGATATAAATCCAATATCTTCATCTACCACACAGGGTGTCTGTTGTGGGGGGGGGGGAGGTAAAGGAGATTGTGAGCCGCTCTGAAACTCTTCGGAGTGGAGGGCGGGATATAAATCCAATATCTTCTTCCTCCTTTCCTGGGCCCTGTGGAGTCCAAATATGTAATGAATATGACCAAATATCTTATTTGGATGTCCCATCTTACAGAAAAGCTTTGGCTTTGGCTCATTGTGTGGTGGTTATCCTCTCAAGGGTTCGAGATGAAAAATACAGGAAGATTGCGTACAAAGACAGATGTTGTTCAGGCTCTATAGGAGAAGTGGATTCAATGGTCCGTATGTTCTTTCAAAAAAGGAGCCCCATGGTGCAGAGTGGTAAAGCTGCAGTACTGCAGTCGGAGCCCTCTGCTCACGACCTGAGTTCAATCCCAGCAGAAGCTGGTTCAGGTAGCCAGCTCCAGGTTGACTCAGCCGTCCATCCTTCCGAGGTCGGTAAAATGAGTCCCCAGCTTGCTGGGGAAAAAGTGTAGATGACTGGGGAAGGCCATGACAAACCACCCCGTAAAAAGTCTGCCGTGAAAATGTTGTGATGTGACGTCGCCCCAGAGTTGGAAACAACTGGTGCTTGCCCAGGGGGACTACCTTTACCTTTGTAGCAGGAACTCCTTTGCATATTAAACCACACGCCTGCCTGATGTAGCCAGTCCTCCCAAGAGCTTACAGTTCTCTTCTTACAGGGCTTACTGTAAAACTCCAGGAGGATTGGCTACATCAGGGGTGTATAGCCTAAGATGCAAAGGAGTTCCTGCTACAAAAAAAGCCCTGGAGTTTTCCTTGCATGTGTATAAAAACACAGAAATCTCTCGTTTTCTTTCCCATTAAGCAAATAATCTCACTCAGAGAAGCCACAAATCATCAAGCAAATTTCTTATTCGGAAAAGCCACAGATCGGCAAGGCATGCTTATCTTTTTCATGCAAAAAGTCAACGAGGGGCTTCCAAACTCTAATAGATGTAGTAATTATCTTTCCCCTAACCACTACAAGATTAGCCATAACTGCGAAGTCCTGACGTCTTGGGATTCAATCTCCAGTTATGAGATTCTTGAATAATACCCGTTGTCGGAAGACCACCCTCTGTCTGAGACCCCGTTGGTCACAGCAGAAGATACAAATACGTCAGTGAACACCCAGGAGCTACCAGGAGGTCCACCAGTGGGGCCAGGACACTAGAAGCCCTCCCTCTGTGTCCCTCCAAGCACCAAGAATACAGAACATCACTTGCCCCAGACAGAGAGTTCCAACAATCCACTGTGCTAATAGCCACTGATGGACCTCTGCTCCAGATGTTGATCCGATCCCCTCTTGAAGATGTCGATGCTTGTAGCCGCCGCCATCTCCTGTGGCAGTGAATTCCATGTGTTAATCATCCTTTGGGTGAAGAAGGACTTCCTTTTATCCAGCTGCTCAGCAATTTCATTGAGTGCTCATGAGTTCTTGGTATGGTGAGGAAAGGTGAAGAAGAAGACGACTGCAGATTTGTACCTCGCCCTTCTCTCTGAATCAGAGAGACAGAGCGACTTCCAATCTCCTGTAGCTTCTCCCCCCACCACAAACACCCTGTGGGTTGGGTGGGGCTGAGAGGACTCTCACAGCAGCTGCTCTTTCAAGGACAACCTCTGCCAAAGCTATGGCTGACTCAAGGCCCTTCCAGCAGCTGCAAGTGGAGGAGTGGGGAATCCAACCCAGTTCTCCCAGATAAGAGAGCTCTGGCTGACTCAAGACCCTTCCAGCAGCTGCAAGTGGAGGAGGGGGGAATCCAACCCGGTTCTTCCAGGTAAGAGAGCTCTGGCTGACTCAATGCCCTTCCAGCAGCTGCAAGTGGAGGAGGGGGGAATCCAACCCGGTTCTCCCAGGTAAGAGAGCTCTGGCTGACTCAAGGCCCTTCCAGCAGCTGCAAGTGGAGGAGTGGAGAATCAAACCCGGTTCTCCCAGATAAGAGTCTGCTCCCTTAACCACTATGGCTGACCCAAGGCCATTCCAGCAGGTGCAAGTGGAGGAGGGGGGAATCCAACCCGGTTCTCCCAGATAAGAGAGCTCTGGCTGACTCAAGGCCATTCCAGCAGGTGCAAGTGGAGGAGTGAGGAATCCAACCCGGTTCTCCCAGATAGGAGAGCTCTGGCTGACCCAAGGCCATTCCAGCAGGTGCAAGTGGAGGAGTGGGGAATCCAACCCGGTTCTCCCAGATAAGAGAGCTCTGGCTGACTCAAGGCCATTCCAGCAGCTGCAAGTGGAGGAGGGGGGAATCCAACCCGGTTCTCCCAGATAAGAGAGCTCTGGCTGACTCAAGAGAGCTCTGGCTGACTCAAGGCCCTTCCAGCAGCTGCAAGTGGAGGAGTGGAGAATCAAACCCGGTTCTCCCAGATAAGAGTCTGCTCACTTAACCACTATGGCTGACCCAAGGCCATTCCAGCAGGTGCAAGTGGAGGAGGGGGGAATCCAACCCGGTTCTCCCAGATAAGAGAGCTATGGCTGACCCAAGGCCATTCCAGCAGCTGCAAGGGGAGGAGTGGGGAATCGAACCCCGTTCTCCCAGATAAGAGTCTGCGCACGTAACCACTACACCAAACTGGCTCTCAGTCTCTCTGGAGACGTATTCAGATTGCAAGTTGCATCATTCTGGTTTCACAGATGGCACCTCTGTGAAGCAAGGGGGTCATGGCACAGTTGTAGCCCTGAACTGAGGCCACACAGTTTCCGTGCTGTGTTGCTTTTACCAGCTGTGACTGGCAAGATGGGGGCGTAGCTGGCAGCGTGTTTCCTGCCCGGTTTGCCTTCAGCCTTTTGTGACCTGCTGGGCCACTGTGGCTGCCCACTGCTTCGGGGTGTTTGCAATACAACTGGGCCAGCTCCAGGTCTCCCTGGGTGCAACGTAACTCTGAATCTGGAGGGCCCCTGCTGTCTTGCTTCAGGGCGTTGGCAGCTGAATGAGGCCAGGCCAAAAGCCAGGGGTGGCCAGACTTGCTTCACATAAGAGCCACATCGAATAAACGTCAGATGTTTGAGAGCCACAAGAAATTAACGTCAGATGTTTGAGAGCTGCGGAAGGAAGGAAAATAGCTGGGGAAGGGAGGAAGAGGTGGAAGGAAAGCAACTTTAACTTTAAATACATTCTCCAAGCTGCCAGCGGTGGGGGCTTCAAGAGCTGCATAATACATGCGAAAGAGCCACAGTTTGGCCACCCCTGCCAAAAGACAATTCTGCAGCTTGAATGTGCGTTTGGATGCATGAAGCTGCCAATCGGCCTGGCCAGATTTGGGCGGCAGAGGTATGCTTTTATCCCTGGTGCAACTGAGTCCTCAGCGAGGGGCATCTGTTCCCAGGTGGGCTTAAAATTGGGGCTTCTCCCCCCTCCCCAACAGCTGCTTATCTGGGAGGCGCTGGAAGTTCCTCTTTTGCAAAAGTGACTGGACCGGTATGGGCAGGGATCGTGTCTTAGGTTGTGACTTCCGTCTTCTCTTACAAAAGGCCTGCGGTCAGCTTGGCAGGGCAGGAGGCTTACTGGAGGGACGGTGTTGGTTTTTCCACCGGTTTGCAGAACCCTAAAATCAACATCTCAAAAAAAACAAACGACTTCTGCTGCTAGCCGACGGAAGTTGCAGCTGCCTGGTTTGGGTGCGAGGCTAGCCCCAAGGGCGGCTTCCGGTTTCTGGCCTCTGCTCTCCCTGCAGGTGGTTTGGGAGACAAAGTGCTTCCCAAATAAGGCTTTGCCTCTTCGGAAGCGAGAACTCTCCGGAAGTTTTTCTTCCTGTAAGTGAAGAGGGCTCCTTCTTCCTTGACGTTTGCTGGCTTTAACTCTTAGCCGTGTAAGAGGAGGGGGGAGCCCCGCCCCGGTGTGGTGCAGAGGCCAGAGGGCCAGACTAAGATCTGGGAAACCCGGGTTCGAAACCTCCCTCAGCCATGGGAGCTGGCTGGATGACCGTGGGCCCCCAAACACTCTGAGCCTCACCTGCCCCACCAAGAGGATAAGAATTTAAGCTCTTCCTGTTGGGGAGGAAGGGGGGAGGGATCTAAAAGATGTAATTGGTTGGGGCGCATTTTTTAAATACATTGTCTAGATAAGGGGTGGCCAAACTTGCTTAGCGTAAGAGCCAATAAATGTCACATGTCTGAGAGCTGGAAGGAAGGAATTCAAATAGATGGTGGGAGGGAGACAGGCGAAAATGATGATGATATTGGATTTATATCCTGCCCTCCACTCTGAATTTCAGAGTCTCAGAGCGGTTCACAATCTCCTATACCTTCTCCCCCCGCTGTGAGGTGGGTGGGGTTGAGAGAGCTCTCCCAGAAGCTGCCCTTTCAAGGACAACTCCTACGAGAGCTATGGCTGACCCGAGGCCATTCCAGCAGGTGCAAGTGGAGGAGCGGGGAATCAAACCTGGTTCTCCCAGATAAGAGTCCAAACATTTCACCACTACACCAAATTGGAGGGAGGGAGAGGTGGAAAGGAAGCAACTTTTAACTTGAAATGCGTTTTTCGAGCTGCCGTCTGGCTTGGCTTAGAGAAGTGTTTTGGGGTGCGACTGCCATAGTGACAATTGCACATTTAGCTTTGGTTTTCAAGGAGGTGGTTTCTGGTATTTCCCTTAGGGGAGCTGGAGACTTTGCTGGGTTCTCTCAGTTCCTCAAAATAAGAACAGGCACCTTTGACCGCTGTGACTAGGACGGTCACAAATAGATTGGTGCTTTTACTTCTGCTCCATCCTGTGTGTTGAAAGGTTAAAGCAGGGGTGTCAAACATGCAGCCCGGGGGCCAAATCAGCCCCCCAGAGGGCTCCTCTCAGGCCCCCGAGCAACTGGCTGTCATCTGCTTCCTTCTGCATAAGTTTGCTTTGCAAGGCTTCCTCAATCGCGCAAGAGCTACAGAGCAAAACCTCTATTTTCTCCATTGGCTGAGGCTTCTCCCTTGGGGAGGAAGTGGGGGAGGGAGAGCTTACTTTGCCAGGCTCTCTCAATTGCCCAGCAGAGCTACTGAGTCAAACTTCTCTTCTGTTCCTCCCCCTCCTCATCCCCTGGGGAAAGAAAGAAAGAAAGCCAGAACTTCCTTTGCCCAGTTCCCTGGATCCTATGGGAGAGCTACAAAGAAAGCACCTTTAAGACCAATGAGTAATGCATGGATTTGTTATTGCAATAGAGGAGGCGCTTTAAATGTTGCCGGCTGTGCGGAGAACTTGCCTCTCCTGTTTGGGAACACTATGAGACAGACCTCTATGGTACATAATTTAGTCCTCTCTGCTGCAGAGCTGTTTATGTCAGCAACGGCGATTGCAGTCGATACAGCATGATCAGGTGACGGCTTTGAGCATCTGCTGTTTGCGGGTTTTCTCCAGGACTTTTCCAGAGGTGCGGAGCGACAACCTTGCCAGTTTCCTCAAATCCTGCTTCTCTTTGAAAGAGGTCCCAAAGTTTTCTTGTGCCTCAAGTTGGCATGACTCTGCCCAGAAAAGGCCTGTTAATGGGCAACCCGCTCCCTGCCAGGGTGGTACGGAGTCTGTTCCAGGGTGGCACACTTCATTTTTTTTTTTGCAAACTGTAGCTAGTCCCATGGTATTCCCAGTAGTAATGTATGGCTGTGAGAGTTAGACCATTAGGAAGGCTGAGCGCAGAAGAATAGATGCATTCAAGCTGCGGTGCTGCAGAAGAATCTTGAGAGTCCCTTGGACTGCGAGAAGATCCAATCAGTCAGTCCTAAGGGAAATCAACCCAGACTGTTCCCTGGAAGGTCAGATGCTGAAGCTGAAGCTCAAATACTTTGGCCACCAAATGAGGAGGGAGCACTCCCTGGAGAAGATCCTGATGCTGGGAAAGACAGATGGCAAAAGAAGAAGCGGACGGCAAAAGAGGAGATGGCTGGACAGCGTTACTGATGTAACTAACACGAATTTGAGCAGACTTGGGATGATGGTGGAAGACAGCAGGGCCTGGCGTGACTTGGTCCATGGGGTCGCAAAGAGTTGGACTCGACTGTGCGACTGAACGACAACACATAGTCCCATGGCACTGAGTGGTAAGCTGCAGTGCTGCAGTCCAAGCTCTGCTCCCGACCAGAGTTGGATCCCAGCTTCAGGTAGCCGCCGGCTCAAGGTTGACTCAGCCTTCCTTCCTTCCAAGGTCAGTAAAATGAGTACCCAGCTTGCTGGGGGGAAAGTGTAGATGATTGGGGAAGGCGATGGCAAACCACACCATAACAGAAAGTCTGCCGAGGAGACGTTGTGATGCGATATCACCCCATGGGTCGGTAACGACTTGGTGCTTGCCCAGGGGACTACCTTTACCTTTATGAGGTCAGCAGCAGGCTATGCTTGGAAGGACACGGCCCACACAGGTGTTTTTGTGTCGAGGCACCAGCTTTGTAGCCCCCAACACCGAGTTGACGAGGGCCATGCTGAAACTGGGACCTTCAATTGGCTACTGATTGCTGGGAATGAAGGCGTTAGCCTCTGGTTGGGTGACCTCCAACTAGGAAAGGACGCCTTGAATGATCCATGGATCTGAGCGTCTTGCTGCTAAGAGGTGTGGCAAGGAAGTCTTGGGTATAGAAAAATAGGAATGGGCAGAGAAATTAAGACGTGTGTAGGCAAGGAATTTGCTGGCCTCCCTTGTAATAGACTGGAGGCTCGCCCCGTGTAGCTCAGGTTGAAGGTGTTCAAAGGAAGCTCTTTAGAGGATAATGCATAATAAGCTTATGCAACTCTCCATCATGAGATAACAGCAGTGATGACCAAGAGCTTAGCTATCATTAAAGAAAATTAAGGAACCTTACGGGTGCTTTGGTAACTTAGAGGCACGATGGTTAAATGGAGTGTCCATGGATAGAAGCAGTATATTAGCGTACTGCCACAGGAGGTGGTGATGGCGACAAGCCTAGCCAGCTTCAAGAGGGGATTGGATAAGCATATGGAGCAGAGGTCCATCAGTGGCTATTAGCCACAGCTTATTGTTGGAACTCTCTGTCTGGGGCAGTGGTGCTCTGTATTCTTGGTGCTTGGGGGGGGGCACAGTGGGAGGGCTTCTAGCCCCACTGATGGACCACCTGATGGCACTTGGTTTTTGTGGCCACTGTGACACAGAGTGTTGGACTGGATGGGCTTTTGGCCTGATCCAACATGGCTTCTCTTATGTTCTTATGTGACACAGAGTGTTGGACTGGATGGGCCTTTGGCCTGATCCAACATGGCTTCTCTGATGTTCTTCTGTGACACAGAGTGTTGAACTGGAGGGGCCATTGGCCTGATCCAACATGGCTTCTCTTATGTTCTTCTGTGACACAGAGTGTTGGACTGGATGGGCCTTTGGCCTGATCCAACATGGCTTCTCTGATGTTCTTCTGTGACACAGAGTGTTGGACTGGAGGGGCCATTGGCCTGATCCAACATGGCTTCTCTTATGTTCTTCTGTGACACAGTGTTGGACTGGATGGGCCTTTGGCCTGATCCAATATGGCTTCTCTGATGTTCTTCTGTGACACAGAATGTTGAACTGGAGAGGCCATTGGCCTGATCCAACATGGCTTCTCATGTTCCTATGTGACACAGACTGGATGGGCCATTGGCCTGATCTAACATGGCTTCTCTTATGTTCTTCTGTGACACAGAGTGTTGGACTGGAGGGGCCATTGGCCTGATCCAGTGTGGCTTCTCTTATGTTCCTATGTGACACAGGCCTGATACAACATGGATTCTCTTATATTCTTATGTGACACAGAGTGTTGGACTGGATGGGCCATTGGCCTGATCCAACATGGCTTCTCTTATGTTCTTCTGTGACACAGAGTGTTGAACTGGAGGGGCCATTGGCCTGATCCAACATGGCTTCTCATGTTCCTATGTGACACAGACTGGATGGGCCATTGGCCTGATCTAACATGGTTTCTCTTATGTTCTTCTGTGACAGAGAGTGTTGGACTGGAGGGGCCATTGGCCTGATCCAACATGGCTTCTCTTATGTTCCTATGTGACACAGGCCTGATCCAACATGGCTTCTCTTATGTTCTTCTGTGACACAGAGTGTTGGACTGGAGGGGCCATTGGCCTGATCCAGCAAGGCTTCTCTTATGTTCTTCTGTGACACAGAGTGTTGGACTGGAGGGGCCACTGGCCTGATCCAACATGGCTTCTCTTATGTTCTTCTGTGACACAGAGTGTTGAACTGGAGGGGCCATTGGCCTGATCCAACATGGCTTCTCATGTTCCTATGTGACACAGACTGGATGGGCCATTGGCCTGATCTAACATGGCTTCTCTTATGTTCTTCTGTGACACAGAGTGTTGGACTGGAGGGGCCATTGGCCTGATCCAGTGTGGCTTCTCTTATGTTCCTATGTGACACAGGCCTGATACAACATGGCTTCTCTTATATTCTTATGTGACACAGAGTGTTGGACTGGATGGGCCATTGGCCTGATCTAACATGGCTTCTCTTATGTTCTTCTGTGACAGAGAGTGTTGGACTGGAGGGGCCATTGGCCTGATCCAACATGGCTTCTCTTATGTTCCTATGTGACACAGGCCTGATCCAACATGGCTTCTCTTATGTTCTTCTGTGACCCAGAGTGTTGGACTGGAGGGGCCATTGGCCTGATCCAGCAAGGCTTCTCTTATGTTCTTCTGTGACACAGAGTGTTGGACTGGATGGGCCTTTGGCCTGATCCAACATGGCTTCTCTGATGTTCTTCTGTGACACAGAGTGTTGGACTGGAGGGGCCATTGGCCTGATCCAACATGGCTTCTCTTATGTTCTTCTGTGACACAGTGTTGGACTGGATGGGCCTTTGGCCTGATCCAATATGGCTTCTCTGATGTTCTTCTGTGACACAGAATGTTGAACTGGAGAGGCCATTGGCCTGATCCAACATGGCTTCTCATGTTCCTATGTGACACAGACTGGATGGGCCATTGGCCTGATCTAACATGGCTTCTCTTATGTTCTTCTGTGACACAGAGTGTTGGACTGGAGGGGCCATTGGCCTGATCCAGTGTGGCTTCTCTTATGTTCCTATGTGACACAGGCCTGATACAACATGGATTCTCTTATATTCTTATGTGACACAGAGTGTTGGACTGGATGGGCCATTGGCCTGATCTAACATGGTTTCTCTTATGTTCTTCTGTGACAGAGAGTGTTGGACTGGAGGGGCCATTGGCCTGATCCAACATGGCTTCTCTTATGTTCCTATGTGACACAGGCCTGATCCAACATGGCTTCTCTTATGTTCTTCTGTGACACAGAGTGTTGGACTGGAGGGGCCATTGGCCTGATCCAGCAAGGCTTCTCTTATGTTCTTCTGTGACACAGAGTGTTGGACTGGAGGGGCCACTGGCCTGATCCAACATGGCTTCTCTTATGTTCTTCTGTGACACAGAGTGTTGAACTGGAGGGGCCATTGGCCTGATCCAACATGGCTTCTCATGTTCCTATGTGACACAGACTGGATGGGCCATTGGCCTGATCTAACATGGCTTCTCTTATGTTCTTCTGTGACACAGAGTGTTGGACTGGAGGGGCCATTGGCCTGATCCAGTGTGGCTTCTCTTATGTTCCTATGTGACACAGGCCTGATACAACATGGCTTCTCTTATATTCTTATGTGACACAGAGTGTTGGACTGGATGGGCCATTGGCCTGATCTAACATGGCTTCTCTTATGTTCTTCTGTGACAGAGAGTGTTGGACTGGAGGGGCCATTGGCCTGATCCAACATGGCTTCTCTTATGTTCCTATGTGACACAGGCCTGATCCAACATGGCTTCTCTTATGTTCTTCTGTGACCCAGAGTGTTGGACTGGAGGGGCCATTGGCCTGATCCAGCAAGGCTTCTCTTATGTTCTTCTGTGACACAGAGTGTTGGACTGGAGGGGCCACTGGCCTGATCCAACATGGCTTCTCTGAGGTTCTTATACTGGATCTTGGTGACTGGCTGGAAGACTGGGGTTGTGTCACGTGTTGCAGGGTTTCTCAAAGTCATTGCTAGAATTCGAATGCTCAGCAAGATGGGCCTTGCTTTAGAAGTAGTAGTAGTGTTGGATATTCTTAGAGAAAAATATTATTAGCAGAGTTTGAAATTAGCAGCATCTCTTTAGCTAACAGATTAGTTACAGTAAACACAGGTGACTTCCTGTCGACTGACAAAGTTAACTCTATAATTACTGTTGTTGCTGACTTGCTAATTCCAACAAGGAGAGATTGGATTTATACACCACCCTTCACTACCCGAAGGAGTCTCAGAGCGGCTTCCAATCTCCTTTCCCTTCCCCTCCCCACCACAGACACACTGTGCGGTAGGTGGAGCGGAGAGAGCTCTGAGAGAACTGTTCCTGAGAAAACAGCTCTGAGGGAGTTCTGATTGACCCAAGATCACTCCAGCAGCTGCAATTGGAGGAGTAGGGAATCAAACCTGGTTCTCCCAGATAAGAGTCCATACACAACCACGACACTGAACTGGCTTTAACCCAGGCAGGATAATTTGTTTGCTTGTCACCGATCTCGTGTGTCGGCACGTATTGGTTCTACACAGGCCAACTTGGGAGAAAAACCTTCCTAGCTTTAAGTTGACAGAAAAGGTGTTTGTTCCCGCCTATCCCCAGTGTACGTCATGATGTTTCCCACCAAAACTGATATGAAGCTGCTTTATACTGAATCAGACCCTTGGTCCATCAAAGTCAGTACTGTCTTCTCAGACTGGCAGCGGCTCTCCAGGGTCTCAAGCTGAGGTTTTTCACACCTATTTGCCTGGACCCTTTTCAGTTGGAGATGCCAGGGATTGAGCCTGGGACCTTCTGCTTACCAAGCAGATGCTCTACCACTGAGCCACCATCCCTCCCCAATGTGTGCCATGAGGGAAGAACACCATTTCCCTTGGTCCTTCCTTCACCGCCAATCAAAGCCATCCCGCCCCTGGCAACAGTTCACCCCGAAAGCTGTTAGTCCATCAAATTGCAGAGCTGTGTTCAAGATGGCCTCAGATCCCCCAAATCTTTTTGCCATAAATCAGTTTTCAAAGTGCTGCAAGATTTCCCTTTCGTATATGGCTGGGGTGGACTCGCACACAGCTCCAGAATACGCAACAGGAACTCACTGGGACTGGGAGGGGTTTTGGGGGGTTTTTTTTGCATTTGCCGCTCTTGTCTTGAGAAACCGAACGTTGTGTAAATCCCCTCTAGGGCTTTGAAACGAAGCCTGAATTTTTGCCAGAGAACTAACCCTGAAGTTTAATGACTCTTTGAAAAATGGGATGATTGTTGTTGCGGGGAGGGGGGGGGGACCTTGTAACCGAGGTTAAATACGAGAACTTGTGACTGTCCTTACAGGCTCTGGCTGGGGGCTTTCCGTTGTGAAAAGAGTTGGGGTTCGGCCTTTACTTCTGATGCCGCCAAGGGGTGCCTTGCCCAAGCGTTTTCTTTTCTCCCTCTTTTCATGTCTAGCTGAGTCTGAAACAAAAGCGGAGCTTGTAAACATCGGCGGAAACTAGTAAAGGCTGTAAAGGGGAGTGTATTTTTTTCCCTAGCCTGTCAAACCAGTTGGTATTCAGGTGGCTCACTTCCCCATCTGTTCTCATTTTCCCCTCTGCACAAAAGATTTCTAGCAGCTCTTAACAAACCGTCCTTCCCAAATCTGCAGTGGAATAAAAGTTCACTTCTACTGTGCTGGAAGAGAGCCAAAGGCATTGTGTCGAAGGCGTTGGTCTGAATTATGTTTTTTAAAAAAAACATAAAATCAACACACAGCTTGTGTCTCAGTCCACCTACAGAGATTCCCTGTTGTGCTGAAAAAGGACAGCTTTTTGGTCCGCGAAGGATGGCAAAATCTTTCATTTACTGGGGATTAAAAATCTGCAAGGTTAAAAGTAAACCTCTTTACAATTGAACGTATGAACACATGAAGCTGCCTTATACTGAATCAGACCCTCAGTCCATCGAAGTCAGTCTTGTCTACTCAGACCGGCAGCGGCTCTCCAGGGCCTCCAGCTAAGGTTTTTCACACCTATTACCCTGGACCCCTTTTAAATTGGAGATGAAGAAGATGAAGATATTGGATTTATATCCCACCCTCCACTCCGAAGAGTCTCAGAGCGGCTCATAATCTCCCTTACTTTCCTCCCCCACAACAGACACCCTGTGAAGTGGGTGGGGCTGAGTGAGCTCTTTATAGCAGCTGCCCTTTCAAGGACAACTCCTGCGAGAGCTACGGCTAACCCAAGGCCATGCTAGCAGGTGCAAGTGGAGGAGTGTGGAATCAAACACGGTTCTCCCGGGTAAAAGTCCGCACACTTAACCACTACACCAAATTGGCTCTCCAGTGAGATGCCGGGGATTGAACCTGGGAGTTTCTTTTTACCAAGCAGATGCTCTACCACTGAGCCACCGTCCCTTCCCAATTCTGTGGGCTTGGGTTAGTTCTGTTAGCATCTCTACTTATGCAAGGCTATTTCCCCCCCCCCCACACACACACACAATGACTGCAATTATACATGCTAAATAATGCAGTTTCAATGTACTTTCAGTGCACTTTCAAACTGGATTTTGCCAGTTCACACAGTAAAATCCAGTTGGAAAGAGCAATGAAAGTGGATTGAATCTGCATCATTTAGCATGTGTGATTGCAGCCTATATATGTAGTTCTGTATCATGCCTGTGTAGTCCTATTACATTGCTTATTAGATGTCTCTTTCTGTGGATCGGGCTGATTGACATGCTATAATCTGCCTCAACTCTCGCAGAGCAAGGCGGACCGTAAATAATAAAATACTCAGCAACAGAGACCCCGCTTTGAAATCCCAGTTTGGTATCAACCAACCAGGCTCAGCGGGACAGTACAATGAACCAAAGTTTGTGATCGCTTTGTGGGAATGTCTGCTTGTCGCCTGCGAGAAAGATCAGCTCTCTCCAGTTTGGTGTCGTGGTGAAGTGAGCGGACTCTTATCTGGGAGAACCGGGTTTGATTCCCCACTCCTCCACTTGCAGCTGCCGGCATGGCCTTGGGTCAGCCACAGCTCTGGCAGTTTGGTGTAGTGGTGAAGTGTGCGGACTCTTATCTGGGAGAACCGGGTTTGATTCTCCACTCCTCCACTTGTAGCTGCTGGAATGGCTGGCTGTGCCGCTAGGCATGCTAGGCAATTGTCTAGGGCGCTGGCCTCCTGGGGGTGCCGAAGTGGGTGCACCCCCATGTGACTCAGTGACATTATCAGTGCAGGGGGAGCACCAGAAGCTAGCCCTGCCTAGGGTGCCAGACAGTCTAGGGCCAACCCTGGCTGCTGGAACGGCCTTGGGTTAGCCATGGCTCTCGCAGAGCTGTCCTTGAAAGGGCACCTTCTGGGAGAGCTCTCTCAGCCCCACCTACCTCACAGGGTGTCTGTTGTGGAGGGAGAAGACAGGAAATGGTAAGCCGCTCTGAGTCTCTGATTCAGAGAGGAGGGCGGGGTATGAATCTGCAGTCGTCGTCGTCTTCTCCTGGCCATACCAGCTTACAAGTTCGAGGATCTCACAGTCTAAAATCTAGGTGAATACAAAAGCAACGCAACGTACTTGAGGAATGTGTCGTCATCCTCGTGTGCTTGGGCTTTGCCAGTTCTGGAGAAACCAAGGGAGGAAAGCAAAAGCTCCATCTATATGCCTGGTGTTTAGAAGCCAGCCTCCACCCCGTTCTTCCAAGCTGGTCTGTCCCAGTTCCTGCACATCCACCCCCACAATGGAGGACACAGTAGGTGTCTGCCCCACTGGGCCCAGCCTAGTTCTGCAGAGGTTATTGGGAGATTTGGTGAACATAGTAGAGTTTTGCTCAGTCACAGAGGCATGATCTGGAGTGCAGGAAATAAATCTCCCAGGAAGGATATTGCAAAAAAAAACAGGGAGGGGAGGCTAATTTGAATTTATCCGAGTAGATCCGGTTTACGTTCAGGTTGCAACCAAAAGAAGCCGAATCTAAAAGAATACTTTTCCTTTCACACGATGGCCAGCTTGTCGGGCATCATGTTTGTGGGAATATGAAGGCGTTGTATCCAGGGGTCGTTGGCCCTGTTCAGACGCACAGTATAATTGGGTGCCGCTGCTGTTTCCTTCCGGATTTAAAGTGGCTGATCAGACAGCAACATCTGCCTCCTGGTATTAACTCGTGGTAGCCCCCCTCATCCTTCTCGGAACTGGATTATTTTGTTACCTGCCCCTTTGCGGTGATTTTTGAGTTCTCTGGTTTCACCTCGTAGTTTTCTCTGTCTGGATAGTTCTGCTGCGATATTAACCGACTTCCGGATGTCTGAAGGCTGTCCCAGAGCAAAAGGAGCCTCAGACATCCGGTTTACGGCTGCCATTTCTTTTTACTACTTAGCGATATGTGCGTAACAACATAATGTTTTAACCCATGTGTGCATAGTGCGCATAGTGCGCACATGTGCATAATAGTGGAGAGAGAAAAAAGAACTGCATGGTGCCGTTGTGCAGATGGCAGAAGACGGTTTCACCACGGAGTGATTCGAATTGCAGCGTGGCAGTCTGATCGATAGGATCCGGAGCAAAGATATTCGTAACAGAACCTGGTCAGTTTAACATGGATTCAACACGCTGTGTGAACAGGGCCATTTTGGAGAAAAAATAGGTGGTGGAGCTCATCCAGGGATTGTTATGCATTATTTATTTATTTATTTATTCATGATTTGTATCCTGCCCTTCCCACAAGTGGCTCAGGGCGGCTTCCAGAAATTAGTCAAACATAAAAATTAAACAATTTTAAATAAATAGACAATTAAACATTTAAAACAGTTAAAACCTTAAAAAACCAGTAAACATTTCAATGTAAGCATCTGCACCTCCTATTCAGTGGACAAGGTAGAAAGGAGGAGGTGGAACTCTCAGAAAGGTTCAGGAGCTGTGCTCCTGTGAGCTCCTGCTGAATCCGAGGCCCGGTTGTATCTAAAGGCAAGACCTGTAGAGACATGTCTCCATGGAAGGCCATGTGGATCAGGTGAGAGGACAAAGCGAGAGAAGAGAGGGGGTTAAGAGGGGAGCTCCCAGGTTAAAACAAAGCAAGGCATCCCATTCGAGAAGGTAATACTTAGTGATGTAGGGCCTCCCCCCCCCCCCCCAATGTCCGGTGTGCCGAGTCGCTCACTCCAACAGAGGCTGACTCTTCAGGAATGAGGAATGACCAGAGGGTGGTGACGAGCCGCGAAAACAAGTTCTTCACTTTTATTTGCTTGATGCCTTTCCTGGAGGTTGCCAATTCAGCACCCTCCCGGTGCCGTCGAACCAGTCTCTGAGCCGGAGCTGTGATTGCTTTCACTATGGCTCTGGCATAGCAGAGGGCCAGCGCGCACCAGCGGGCAAGGACGAGGGTTGCATAACTGCCCCCTTGCAGGCCGAGCACCCCGCGAAGTCACTTGCTTGCCACCTGCCAATCGATTGCCAAACCGGGCAATTTGTGCCTTTCTTCTCCGGCGCTCGAGGGAGGTATTGCGAGTTACGTAAGTTGGCCGAAGGAGGCAGGTGGAGAAACTGGTCTGGGACACCTGGGGGAGGAGGAGGGAGGAGGGCAGGGCGGAAGTGCTAACCTTGTGGCAGGAGCTCCGTTGCCCTGTTCCCATTTGCTGGGTTGGCAGCAGTGGGTCATTCGCTGGGCCTTGCCGAACGTCTGAAGCTGCCGGGCGGTGGTCTGCCTCGCCCATGTCGCGATCAGACCTTTTCCAAAATGGCCTCTCTGTGATCCAGCTAGAGACTAAGCCGGGAGCCTTCCGCTTGCCGAGCTATGGCACTAAAACCATTGTAAATTGCTCTAGATCCTTGGTTAACTAGAGTTGCCAACTTCAGGTTTGGAAGTTCCTGGAGCTCTGGGGGTGGAAACTGGGGAAGGGGGAATTGCGGAGAAGACGGACCATAGCCGACAGGGAGGTTTTTTTTGCAACAGGAACTCATAAGAACATCAGAGAAGCCACGTTGGATCAGGCCAATGGCCCATCCAGTCCAGCACTCTGTGTCACAGAAGAACATAAGAGAAGCCATGCTGGATCAGGCCAATGGCCCCTCCAGTCCAACACTCTGTGTCACATAAGAGAAGCCATGTTGGATCAGGCCAATGGCCCCTCCAGTCCAACACTCTGTGTCACAGAAGAACATAAGAGAAGCCATGTTGGATCAGGCCAATGGCCCCTCCAGTCCAACACCCTGTGTCACATAAGAACCTAAGAGAAGCCATGTTGGATCAGGCCAGTGGCCCCTCCAGTCCAACACTCTGTGTCACATAAGAACATAAGAGAAGCCATGTTGGATCAGGCCAATGGCCCATCCAGTCCAGCACTCTGTGTCACAGAAGAACATAAGAGAAGCCATGCTGGATCAGGCCAATGGCCCATCCAGTCCAACACTCTGTGTCACACAGTGGCTGAAAAACCAGGCGCCATCAGGAGGTCTATCAGTGGGGCCAGGACACTAGAAGCCCTCCCACTGTTGTCCCCCTCCCCAGCACCAAGAAGACAGAGCATCACTGCTCCAGACAGAGTTTCAATACGCTGTGGCTAAGAGCCACTGATAGACCTCTGCTTATCCAATCCCCTCTTGAAGCTGGCTATGCTTGTAGCCGCCGCCACCTCCCGTGGCAGTGAATTTCACGTGTTAATCTCCCTTCGGGTGAAGGACTTCCTTTTATCCGTTCTAACCCGACTGCTCAGCAAGAAGGAACGGTGGCTCAGTGGTAGAGCATCTGCTTGGGAAGCAGAAGGTCTCAGGTTCAATCCCTGGCATCTCCAAAAAAGGGCCCAGGCAAATAGGTGTGAAAATCCTCAGCTTGAGACCCTGGAGAGCCTCTGCCAGTCTGAGAAGACAATACTGACTTTGATGGACCAGGGGTCTGATTCAGTATAAGGCAGCTTCATATGTTCATTGATTGCCCATGAGTTCTTGTATTGTGAGAAAGGGAGAAAAGGACTTCTTTCTCTACCTTCTCTATCCCATGCATAATCTTGTAAACCTCCTATCAGGTCTCTATCAACTCCTTTGCATATTAGGCCATACACCCCTGATGTAGCCAATCCTCCAAGAGCTTACAAAAAAAAGAGCCTTGTAAGCTCTTGGAGGATTGGCTACATCAGGGGTGTGTGGCGTAATATGCAAAAGAGCTCCCGCTATAATTCCAACCCTGGTCTTCCCTCACCTCAGACTACTTGAACTGGAAGACACCAGTCATTAAAGCAGGGGCCTTATACCGTGAAGCTGCTGGATGCTGAACCAGAACACTGGTCTATCAAGGTCAGTATTGTCTACTCAGACTGGCAGCTGCTCTCCAGGGTTTCAGGCTGAGGTCTTTCCCATCACCTCTTGCTTGGTCCTTTTTAACTGGAGATGCCGGGGATTGAACTTGGGACCTTCTGCATGCTAAGCTGAGCCTCTTCCCCCTGATTCACAGACCTTCATCTCTTTATCCTGTTGGCCAAGAATCTGGTGGCCTCCCTGTGGAAATAAGAGTTGAGCATTGGCTCCTCTAGTTGGCTCTTCTGGCTGGCAGGACTTCTCTGAGAGCTGGCTTGGTGTAGCGGTTGAGAGCAATGGACTCTGATCCGGAGAACCGGGTTTGATTCCTCACTTTTCCTCCCCATGCAGTCAGCTGGGTGACCTTGGGCCAGTCAACAGTTCCCTCAGAGCTGTTCTCTCGGAGCTCTCTCAGCGCCACTTACCTCGCAGGGTGCCTGTTGTGAGGAGAGGAAGGGAAAGAGACTGTAAGCACTGAGACTCCGAGGTTAGGTTAGGTTTATTCTGTTTATAGCCCGCCAAAGCAGACTCAGGGGGGCTTACCAGTTCACAATGAAACAGCAATAAAACGTTGAGTTAAATATTGATTTTTGACTTAATTGTTTTAACTTAATTACATTAAAAACAATCCAGGTGCTAATCTCCATACCATTTAAAGATGGTATTCAGTGGTCTTAAAACATCCATTCAGTTCTAATATCCTTGGCGATGGCCGTCATTTCAGTTAAATGCTAGCTGGAATAGCATAGTTTTGCAGGCCTTGTGGAACTGGGGTATGAATCCAAACCTCTTTCTTTTCCAGAGCCCTCGCCCCAGATGGATCTTTCCTGAGGGCCCTTAATGGGTAGGTGTCCTGTGTGCAAAGATAAGAGTCCACCCCTCAACTGGGGATAGGAGACTTGGCTGCTTGCTGTCTCTTTCTCCTGTCCTGGGTTCAGTCCCAGGTATTACTAGTGAAAAATGTCTCAGGATAGGCTTTTGTATGTCTCTTATTCTGCTGCCCACTAAACAGTACCGAGTGAGGGAAATCGGTACCTAGCATGAGGCAACGTCAGCTGTTTATCCTGGGAAAGTGATGTGCCAAGGCAGTCCCGATTACGTACCAGGAATAGCTTGGTTCTGCAACGCCTCTTAAAACGTTTTCCAGTGAAGAGAAATTGCACACGTCGTTTTCGTAATGCAATCCGTCCTGCGTTGGCGTGAATTCTGATCTCGCTACGTCCTGGGATTGCCACGGAGTTACAGAGGGCGGTGAAATCCTGATTTCTGGCACGTGTCGTTTCACCAGGCCTTGCCCAAGAACGCCGGTGCTCAAAGGGACTAGCAGCTTGGGAGGGTTACCTTTTAGACGGTGGCCAGGAGACTGAATTCTGCCCACACACCGCTCTGTAGCCACGCGCATGCCCTGAAAATGATCAGATTAGGCTGCCTTATTAGAAAATAAATGTTTTATGCTTTTGCTGGGGAAATGGGATTGCGGCCCATTCAGTGTGGGGGAGGCCCACGCTTGGCTATTGCAACCGACGCCTGGCTATTGCAACTGCGGGTAGCAGACCAGAGATCCGGCCCTCAACCCCGTCGTTGTGTCCTGATTGCCCCATTGTTTCAGGGACTGCTTTGTGACAGGTGGGTGCGGATTACCAAATTGCCTCCAAGGCGCACCTGCTTCAGGTGCGTTGCCCCACAAGGTGTGGTGGCTGTTTGAGCTCGTGGCCTTGGAAGTCTGGTGGGAGGCCTCGGTGGAGTATCTGTTGACGGCCTTGCCCGGGGTCCTTTTGGGGACCTTTGTATGCCAGGTGTCGCCAAGATTGTACCTGTCAATGCCTTTTCCCGGCATCTGCCAAGCAAGCAAGGCCGGGGGAGGGCTTATGCCCAGCGAGGCTTCTAATTGGCCGGTGGAGATTTGATTGGCTGTGCACAGGGGTGTTTTTTGGAGCAGGAATGCAGTTCTGGCTGGCTTGGTGTCGGTGGGGTGTGGCCTGACAGGCAAATGGTTTTCTGCTGGGCTTCTTCTACTAAAAAAGCCTGGCCCAAAACAATGGTAATGTCAGGGGGTGTGGCCTGACATGCAAATGAGTTCCTGTTGGGATCTTTCTACAAAAAAAAAGAAGTCCGGGCTGTGTGGATTTTTAAGAATGATGTGTTAAGAGTAGTTGTAACCACGTTAAGAGGGTCGTCTTCACTCTGTGACTTCAAGCAAGCTGCAGCAGCTGTGGTTTAGCTGGCTCCGCCTCTTGTGACTGCCATTTTGTGCCTGCACCCAGTATCCTGTGTCAGCATTCCAAAAGCTCAAATAGGTTGGGGATCCCTGTTGTATAGCATCAGGGAGGTGAAGAAGGCCTCGGTGCCCCTGTTTGGTGTAGCGGTTAAGAGCAGCAGACTCTAATCTGGAGAACCGGGTTTGATTCTCTGCTCCCCCTCCCCCCATGCAGCCAGTTGGGCAACCCTTTGGTCAGTCACAGTTCTCTTAGAACTGTTTTCTTAAGAGCAGTTCACTCAGAGCTCTTTCAGCCCCACCAGCCTCGCAGGGAGTCTGTTGAGGGGAGAGGGAAGGGCCGGCTCTTGTAAGGCGCTCTTGAGACTCTGAGCGAAGGGTGGGGTAGAAATCCAATCTCGTCTTCTTCAGGGAAGTTCGTGCCAATCTGAAGACTTCAGGTCACATGGTTAGACTTTTGTGCTTGTTGTTGAAAACCTGCACAGCCAATCAAAAGGTTTGCCGAGGAAAAGCCCCCCTTGGCACCAGCCACTTTAAAAACCCCTTCGTGGGCACCAGGGTAAGTACTGGCAGGCGCCATGGTGCCACGTCGGGGACACTTGCTTTAGACTGAACATATCCCCAGTGCCGGATTAAACCCCGTGGAGGCCCCTGGGCAGTCGAAATCTTGGCGGTCCCCTTGCAAATTATCTCAGAGTCTGAGCACCCACCCCACCACCCACAGCCCCCGCTACAGCCTGCAGGCCCCTTCTCAAAAGCCCCTCTGACAAAGCTGCGGGGGAGAGGCAGAGAGAGGCAAACTTGGCAATGACGCCAGCACAGACGCACCAGGCAAGTCGGGCAAAGAGCAGCTCAGTTGCTGGCTGGGAGGGCTGCAAGCGGGGGGGGGGGGGGGAGAGAAGCTGGCCCGGGGCCCCTAAAGATGTGGACGCTCACAGACCAGTGCCTACTTGGCCTAATCCAGCTCAGCCATATGCCTTGTATGGGCAGTCAGTTTTGCCTCGCCCAGGGCTGTCTTTTCTGTCTGGCAGCAGTCTTCGGCAGAGAAAAGCCTGAGCCGTGCTTCTGAAGACTATCAAATTGGAGTTTTTGCCTCCAAGGGCGGTGCTCTGTCAGTGATCGGTGGCCCAGCTGTGATCTTAAAAGACCAGTTGCAGGTCGACTTGCTCTGTCACGGCAGCCTGGTCCAAACAGGTTTTTTTTCTTTGACTTCTTGTGTTTACAGACTGCGTCTTTCCGCAAGCACGTGATGGAGGTGTTTCACAATAACATACAATTCAATTACAAAATGGCCTGTAATTAGCAGACAAACATCCAAAACAAGGCACGAAAGTTGACCAAGTCAGCTAGAAATAGGTCCTCAGAAACAGCACGCCGTGTTACGAGGAGCAAATGGTTCTCGCGAGCCCAAGTGACCCAGGCACGGGAGGCTGCCTGCTGCCTCCCTGCATGATCCACTGATCTGGCCTTGCCTTCCACTCCGCCTTGCCCAGCCTCCACTCCCACAGCCAAAATCTGCCTGGTGATATGGATATGCTGCAGAACCAAATGACTTCAGGGGAGGCTGCCCCGTCACTTCTCTGTATGAGACTCGGTCTTCCCTCCTTCCAAAATGGGTAGCGAGGCCCAATTGTGGTAGAACAACCCCTCTGGGTAGTTCTTGGATGGAATGGTGTTTGACATGGCGTACTTTTGACATTTCAGTTCCATAAACAATGCCGTTCAACCATCGGGTTGGGTAACGGCTGGTCCTAAACAGGGTTATGTAATCTTCTCCTTCCTGACCTCTCCTTTTTTTAAAAAAAGAAAAGAAAAGGAACGCTCCGTTCTGAGGAAAGGAGAATGCCAAAGACTTTTCCCTTCCTTTACTGGCTGGGTCTACAGGCCGCCTCTGCCAACAGTGGCTTTTCGGAAGGCACAAAATCACCCCGGAAAGTCCGGGTTCTTTCTTTGTGCAAAGGGGCAGCGCAGGGGACGGGGGTGGGTGGGGAGGAGAAGAGGCCCAGAGGCTCCATTTTCCTCTGAGGGTGGGGGGGAAGGCCCCCCAATGAGGCAGTTCCTCCTCCACCTTGGCTTGCCTTTGCCAGGCTGGGCCAAGTCTTCCCCGCTTCTGTTTCCTGTGTTGCTAGAGAGAAGGGTTTTTCCACGGGATTTTTTTAATTATGTTTTTTGTTTCAAAAGTTTGCTTGCTTTTTTCTCCCCAGCTCAGACTTTGACCGGAGAAGCGGGAAATTTCAGCCAGCTTTCTGGGCCCTTTTGATCTCGTTCCCGGATCCTTTGGGGCACGGGCCTCTTGGGGTGTTCATGGGTTGGGTCTCTTGAACAACGGAGGCATCCAGACGGGATCCGTGGGTTTGCAGCTCCGCATTGGTAACAGAGCAGCATCTGTGCCGCGGGCCACTTTATTTATTTATTTATTTATTTGGGATTTATATCCCGCCCTTCCCACGAATGGCTCAGGGCGGCTTCCAACAATTAATCAAACTTAAAATTTAAACAATTTCAAATATAAAACAATTGAATATTTAAACAGTTAAAAACATTAAAAACAGAGTAATTCAGTTTCCTGTAAACAGACCACCGCCTTCCCAAGATTGCCCTGTATGGCAACTTTCCACCGGCCATCGAAATAGAGGGGCACCAAAGAAGAGGTACAAGGACTCCTTGAAGAAATCCCTTGGCACCTGTCGCATCAACCATCACCAGTGGTCTGACCTAGCCTCAGATCGCAAAGCATGGAGGCACACCATCCACCAGGCTGTCTCTTCCTTTGAGAACGCACGCATAGCTGGTCTTGACGACAAAAGGAGATTGAGGAAGAATCGCACTGCTACAGCACCAACCCCAAATCAGACTTTTCCCTGCAGCCGCTGTGGCCGGACCTGCCTGTCCCGCATTGGTCTTGTCAGCCACCAGCGAGCCTGCAGCAGACGTGGACTACTGCACGCTTCTTAAATCTTCGTTCGCGAAGCCAAGCCGAGAGAGAGAAACAGATGGCTGGCCAGTTACCTCAAGTTGTTATCCTAGCTAAATATAGGCTAGGTATAGGCTAGCCGGAAGAGGGTCGTCTTACAGGCCCTGCGGAACTTGAGCCTTTTGAAAAGCGTGCGCGGGGATCTTTGATCCCTAGGAAGAATCTATATTAAAAAAAAAATGTGCGTAGCCTTTTAAGTGCTTTATGAATCCCTTGCCTGATGAAAATTCATTGAAACATGAGCTTAGCCGACACCCTTGTTGCGACTCTCATGGGATTATTGAATCGACACGAGAATTACAACCCTGGGCTCTTTATAAGCTTTTGTACGGTGGAGAACAGACCACTCTAGGAGGAGTGAGGACTTTTTATCAGATAGTTGGATTCTTGAATGTTCATGGTACGATATCCACTTCCTTAGAGATGGTTATCTAGTGGATTTGTGTCTGGGTTTCGGAATTGTCTATAAATGTCATCTCCACTTTGGGTGTGATGGTTTAGAATACATGTATCTTGATTTCTTAGCAATATTGTCACAGCTGCATTTTGCTTTTTACCTCCTGGAGGTTGGCATCCCTACCCACCAAAGATCCACGGCGTAGCAGGGTTTCGAGCCTGGGTCTCCCAGGATCCTCCTTCAAGACTCTTAACTGCTAAACCACACCTGCCTCTCTTGTACCCATTTTGGAATGGTATGTCTTGTATGCCAACTCCCACCAGCTGTTATTTTTCTTGGCTGAAGAAGCCTCTTTCCTTTCCTCTTAGCTTGGAGGAACGTCGACTGCGGGGTGACATGATAGAGGTTTACAAGATAATGCATGGGATGGAGAAAGTAGAGAAAGAAGTACTTTTCTCCCTTTCTCACAATACAAGAACTCGTGGGCATTCGATGAAATTGCTGAGCAGCCAGGTTAAAACGGATAAAAGGAAGTCCTTCTTCACCCAAAGGGTGATTAACATGTGGAATTCACTGCCACAGGAGGTGGTGGCGGCCACAAGTATAGCCACCTTCAAGAGGGGTTTAGATAAAAATATGGAGCAGAGGTCCATCAGTGGCTATTAGCCACAGTGTGTGTGTATGTATAAAATTGTTTTGCCACTGTGTGACACAGAGTGTTGGACTGGATGGGCCATTGGCCTGATCCAACATGGCTTCTCTTATGTTCTTATTTATCTAGTAAGGAAAGTTGTCATCCCATATTGCAGTAGCATTGCCCTTAGAGCAGGGGTGGCCAACGATAGCTCTCCAGATGTGTTTTGCCTACAGCTTCCATCAGCTTCAGTTGTCATGGCCAATGGCTGGGGCTGATGGAAGTTGTAGGCAAAAAAACATCTGGAGAACTACCCTTGGCCACCCCTGCCTTAGAGGATGGGTGATGGCTCAGTGGCAGAGCACTTGCTTGGCATGCAGAAGACCCCAGGTTCAATCCCCAGTATCTCTGGTTAAAAGGACCAGGAAGGTCATGATGAGAACATGAGAGAATGTATTTATTTATTGGATTTCTATCCCGCCCTTCCCACTGAAGCAGACTCAGCCCTGTTAGATCAGGCCAGTGGCCCGTCCACTCCAACACTCTGTGTCACACAGTGGCCAAAAAACCCAAGTGCCATCAGGAGGTCCATCAGTGGGGCCAGGGAAAGATCTCCGCCTGAGACCCTGGAGATTATCTGCCAGTTTGAGTAGACAAGATTGGTCCATCAGAATCAATCGTCAGATACGGCAGGGGTGGCCAACGGTAGCTCTCCAGATGTTTTTTGCCTACAACTCCCATCAGCCCCAGCCATTGGCCATGCTGGCTGGGGCTGATAGGAGTTGTAGGCAAAAAGCATCTGGAGAGCTACCGTTGGTTACCCCTGAGATACGGTATAAGGCATCTTCATTGTGGTGGGTTCAGGTATTGGGTCTCTTGAACAATAGAAGGGAGGTAGAAACATCTAGACTGGATCCATGGGTGCACAGATCAGCATAGATGATACAGCAGCATCTGTGTCAGATTCTCTCTACTCTCCCCCCCCACCCCCATACACACACCCTTCCGTCCATGTTTGGTGTAGTGAGCCAGTTGGGTGTAGTGGTTAAGTGTGCGGACGCTTTTCTGGGAGGACTGGGTTTGATTCCCCACTCCTCCCCTTGCACCTGCTGGAATGGCCTTGGGTCAGCCATAGCTCTGGCAGAGGTTGTCCTTGAAAGGGCAGCTGCTGTGAGAGCCCTCTCAGCCCCACCCACCTCACAGGGTGTCTGTTGTGGGGGGAGAAGATATAGGGGATTGCAAGCCGCTTCAGAGAGAAGGGCAGGGTATAAATCTGTGGTCGTCTTCGTCTCCATCGTCGTCTTCTTCATCTCCCTCTCCGTTTCCTTCTTCTCCGTCTCCATCTCCTCCTCCTTCTCTTTGCCTGTTTCTCGGAACGCTGATCGCTTCTGTCCCAGAAAGAAGCAATCTGAAATGTCTGTGGCAAGAGGCAAATCTTCTGTTCTCCCTCCCAGAGGAGTAATCTGGCTGTGTGTCTACCCTGCGATGTTCCTCCTTTTAAAAGGGACTTTCTTTGCAGAAGCCCTCGGCGAGTTGGCTGCAGAAGCCAGGCGGGAACACGCAGGCCCTGTCTGCTCTCTCCCTGTTGCTGAGCTGGTTGCTGAGTTTCCCTCGTCTGTTCCGCAGAGGAATCCCGGCAGAAGGGGAAAAGTCAAAACCATTCTTTTCCGGCACGTTGCACACCCTGTTGAAATGTCGGGAGGCGTCTTGTGTAACGGTTCGTAAACACTGGCGCAGTTGCGCCTCAGGACATCGATGCCCTGGGAGTGTGGCCTCGCTCCATGCACCACGGGGCTCACGGCTGCCTTGCGTCCAGCGGAGCATAACCTGTCCTAGAGCATGTGCGATGTTTCCCCTGCAGTGCTCAGAGGGAGTCGTGTTTTGTTCCAAAGCAACACGTTTGCTGAACACGTGAAGCCGCCTAATACAGAATCAGACCCTCGGACTACCCCGAGGTGTCGAACTCATTTGTTAAGAGGGCCATATCTAACATAAATGAGACCTTGTTGAGACCGAACACGGCCTGGCTGTGTGTGTACCCAGGGGGGTTTCTTTTTTGGAGGAAAAGTCCAGCAGGAACTCATTAGCATAGTAAGCCACATCCCCTGATGTTTCACACAGGACTTTTTTGTAGAAAAAACCCAGAACGCACCTATTTGCATATTAGGCCACACCCAGAGGCGTCACTAGGGTGGGTTGCACCCTGGGGTGTAACTGATTCAAGTCACCTCCCCCCATTGGGCATCACCCCTTTTGGAGGGCTGCGTCACCCCCTCCGCACACAACCCCGCCCACTTCACATGGCCCCTCCCTCATCTACCCTCTGTTCACATGAGCAGCCCCCGTAATCCAAGATACCAGTTTTGCAGCATTTAAGTTTCCCCCACTCACCCACACGCTTTTAGCTGAGCCGGCGGCAGTGCGGCCCCGGTTTCAGAATCCCGGCCCCGGTTCAGAATCCCACACACAGCAGCAGCGTTCTAGTCCCAGGGCCAGCCCCTTCCTGTTGGGGGGGGGGTCATGGGTCAGTGCCTGGGGCCAATGGGAATGCTCTGGGGGAGGGCCGATGGCCCCCTTGGCCCCGCCCTAATGACGCTGCTGGCCACACCCCCTGACACGCACCAAGCCAGCCAGAACTGCGTTCCTGTACGTTGCTCAAAAAAAGGCCCGTGTGTCCCGATTCAAGATTAGGTAGCAGAAATATAAACTTTTTAAAAGGACACAGACAAGCACACACACACACATACTTAAAGTAAAACATGCTTAACACATTCGCACTCGTTGGTCTTAAAGGTGCTTTCTTTGTATCTCTCCCGGGTGATCCAGGGACCTGGGCAAGGAAGCTCTAGTTCTTTCCCTCCCTCCCCAGGGGTCCAGGAGGGGGAGGAGCCTCAAGCAATGGAGAAAATAGAGGCTTTGCTCTATAGCACTTGTGCGATTGAGCAAGCCTTGCAAAGCAAGCTGAGATGCCGAAGGAAGTGAGAGAGAGGGAGAAGGAAGCAGACGAGAGCCAGTTGCTTGGAGGCTTGATTCGGCCCCCGGGCTGCGTGTTTGACACCCCTGGACTACTCAGACTGGTGGTGTCTCTTTCCAGGTTCTCAGGCTGAGGTCTTCCCCACCCACCTCCTGCCTGGTCCTTTTAACTGGAGATGCTGGGGATTGAAGCTGGGACCTTTTGCCTGCGTAGCTGATGCTTTTTCACTGAGCCACAGCTCCTCTCCCATCACCAAGGTCAGTATTGCCTGCTTAGACTGGCTGCGGGTGTCCAGGGTCTCAGGCGGAGATGTTTCCCATCCCCTGCCCCCAGAGTCTTTTCACTGGAAAAGGCGAGGATCAAAGCGGGGATTTTTTGCACGACAAGCCTCGTTCTCTGCCCCTGAGCCGCAGCCCCTCCCCAAGGGACTGAATTGCAAATAACAACTTCAGCTGCATGCCATAGGGGGCTCCGTTGCTGGCCTCGCCATTCAGGACATTTGCTAGATTTTCCTTTTCAAGGCAGTTTTCAGGGGCTGTCGGAGCTGGCAGAGACCTTTTTCTGCTGGAGAGCCACGGCCAATCAGAGTAAGAAAGTGAAAGACGGATCCTTGGTTGGGGTCTCCAACTGGTTGGTTATTGGCAAGAACGATGACCATTTACCTACTGGGCAAGCAGGGGTTCAGGCCTTCTTGAGTCTTGGAGAGCCAGCTTGGTGTAGTGGTTAAGTGTGCGGACTCTTATCTGGGAGAACCGGTTTGATTCCCCACTCCTCCACTTGCAGCTGCTGGAATGGCCTTGGATCAGCCATAGCGGTTAAGTGAGCGGACTCTTATCTGGGAGAACTGGGTTTGATTCCCCACTCCTCCACTTGCACCTGCTGGAATGGCCTTGGGTCAGCCATAGCGGTTAAGTGAGCGGACTCTTATCTGGGAGAACTGGGTTTGATTCCCTGCTCCTCCACTTGCACCTGCTGGAATGGCCTTGGGTCAGCCATAGCGGTTAAGTGAGCGGACTCTTATCTGGGAGAACTGGGTTTGATTCCCCACTCCTCCACTTGCACCTGCTGGCATGGCCTTGGGTCAGCCATAGCTCTGGCAGAGGTTGTCCTTGAAAGGGCAGCTGCTGTGAGAGCCCTCTCAGCCCCACCCACCTCACAGGGTGTCTGTTGTGTGGGGAGAAGATACAGGAGATTGTAAGCCGCTCTGAGTCTCCGATTCAGAGAGAAGGGTGGGGTATAAATCTGCAGTCTTCTTCTTCTCCTCCTTCACTTGCACCTGCTGGAATGGCCTTGAGTTAGCCATAGCTCTGGCAGAGGTTGTCCTTGAAAGGGCAGCTGCTGTGAGAGCCCTCTCAGCCCCACCCACCTCACAGGGTGTCTGTTGTGTGGGGAGAAGATACAGGAGATTGTAAGCCGCTCTGAGTCTCCGATTCAGAGAGAAGGGTGGGGTATAAATCTGCAATTCTTCTTCTTCTTAGTTCCCAGCCAGAGAGGATTCTCTTCTGGAGAAATTTTGCCAGGTGGAAGTAGGCAGGAGCAGGAATGGGCGAAGTGCCGTCCGATATTCATCGCCTGTTTTGCAGATTAGCTGGTCACGTGATTTGCCGAAGGGAGATCATTGGCTGAGAAGGTTCTCGAGTGCTCATTCATGGACAAAAAGATTCTATCTGCTGGCAACGCAATTTTGCTCCATGGGTGGTTTACCCTTACTTGGGGGTTGGGGGAGCACTCTCTCTGTGCCCTTCCACCCTTGTCCAAAATCTTGTGGCCATTCCAAGGTTCCTTCTTTCTTCTGGGAAGGGATGAATCCAGAACAAGCAGACAATGCTTGCTGCATTCACTTTTTGTTTGTGACCAATTTCCCACTATTTGTTTATTTATTTATTTATATTAAGATTTATACCCCGCCCTTCTCACCTAAGTGTCTCAGGGCGGCTTACAGCATAATAATTCAAACACTTCAGTTTAAAACATTTAAAAATACAATTAGAATACAATTAACCATAAGTTAATAAAAACAAGATAGAATAAAACCGGCGGTCTATAGATGCATTTAGTTCCATCCAAAATATTTTCATTGTCAGTTAATATTATAGGCCTGCCGGAAGAGGGCTGTCTTACAGGCCCTGCGGAATTGCCCTAGATCCCGCAGGGCCCGCACCTCTTCCGGCAGCTGGTTCCACCAATAAGGTGCCGTTATTGAGAAGGCCCGATCCCTGGTGGATTTTAGACGGGCCTCCTTTGGCCCGGGGACTACCAAGAGGTTTTGCGAACCTGAACGTAGTACTCTCTGGGGAACGTGTGGGGAGAGACGGTCCCTAAGGTAGGCAGGTCCTAGGCCATATAGGGCTTTAAAGGCCGCTAGCCTTATGCCGGTCTCTCACTCCTCTTCTCCGCAGAGCATCCGTCGGATTTCACACTCTCTGCCCCGGGGCTGCAACTAGCTTCGCCTTTTTCGCACAGCAAACAGAAACTGGTTCTTAGAGGTTCTTGTTTGCTGCGCAAAAGAGGCGAAGCGAGCTGCAGCCTCGGGGCAGCCTGTGCGAAATCCGACGGAAGCGCCGCTGAGACGAGGAGAGTGAGAGCGAGCCAAGGCTAGCGGGGAAGCGGTCTGTGTCTTTTCTTTCCACCCTAAGCAAATTCGCAGGAAGGGCGGGATATAAATCAACAGAAATAAATAAATGAAATAAGTACATCAGCCTAGTTGCGAGACACAAACTCTGAAACTGGCCCAGCCCAGTACGCGAGGCATCCTTGGACCTTGATGTATTTCCTGAATTTAAAATGCGTTTCTTATAACTTCTGGGGAAAGTTATCTTGAGTATGCAAAGATTGCCCGCTTTTGAAGGACCCTGTCTGGTGTCACTGTTCTGAGCAGCATCAGCTATTAAAGTTAGCTCATCGCAGCGATTAAGACGAAACGGCACTCTCCTCTGGACAGTAATTCTGCTGCATTGAAAGTACCGTATTTGCCGGCGTATAAGACGACTGGGTGTATAAGACGACCCCCCAACATTTCCACTTAAAATATAGAGTTTGTTATATACTCGCCGTATAAGACTACCCCCTCTTCCGCACACCTTCCACACACCAAATAAAAGGTAAAAGAACATCCGGCCCGCCCCTGCATCTCCCTGTGACTGGCTCTGTGTAGACAAAGGGCGGGCTGGAGCGCCGCTGCTTCCCGCCGAGCAGAACGGGCCGGTCACACCGAAAAGGCTGGCACCCCTGTCTCCTCGCTGATGCTCGCCGCAGCCACGCTGATGACCCGCCGCGCTGGATACCGCGCGATACTAGACAGTATGTAGAATGAGGTGGGCGGGCATCGGGAGGCCACTATGGGCACCGGGCGAGCATCGGAAGGCCACTATGGGCAGCTATGTCTATCCCAGCTGAAGTGCACCTGGCGTATAAGATGACCCCCCCCCACTTGGAGGCATGTTTTTCAGGGCAAAAAAGTAGTCTTATGCGCCAGCAAATACTGTAGTTCATCCAATCATGCCGCCTTTAGATTGGCCGCGGTAAACTTCTCCCTCCCCCTCCCCCCTGGAGCTGGGGTCGCAGGTCATGCAGAGTTGCAACAGGCATCCTCGTTGGAGTTCCATCGGCTGTAGACATTGTCATAGCTCCTCCTTGTCTCCTGGCACATTGCGTGGTAGTTGCTCATTGGGGTGGGGAGGACGTGTTTTTGCTCCCGCTGCAGTCGTTCCGGTCAGATTCTGCTTTCGAAGGAACCGTCGCAGCCAGGCCTAACCACCAAAACCATCTCGGAGGAGTTGTTTCCGCTGAGAAGGGGGTGGCAGGAAGCTGCTTCTCCCCACCCCCACCCTGCAAGCTTGTTTTCCTTCTGAAAACAAAATGAGAACGAGGAACTAACAGCTCCTCAGAGCAGGTCTGCATTCTCAAGGCATCCCCAGGAAAACTGGCGGGGCCGACCCTCTGACAACACACCGGGGTTGGCTTGGTGGCACGCTTTGGATACTTGGCTGGCATCTAATGTAGCAGGCCAGAAGATTTCTCCACTGTGTAAGTTTGGTTGGCGTGCGTTCAAGTGGAAGAGCACATCTGAGCGTGAGGCGGTGGTATTGGCTCGGAGTGCCGGGTTAACATAGTGTGGAATCGTGTCTTGGCTGTTCGTCAGACATGCATCTGTGAAGCGGGACATCTCTTGTCTTTCTACCCCACAGCTGGTGCTGGGGCAGAGCAGGGGCTCCTAAAATTAAAACTCTCTGGACCAAGAGTGGCCAAACTTGCTTGACGTAAGAGCCGCATAGAATAGACATCAGATGTTTGAGAGTCTCGAGATGGAAGGAAGATGGAGAGGGAGAGGTGGAAAGAAAGCAACTTTACCTTTAAAAGCCTTCTCCAAGCCACTGGCTGGCTTGGCCTGGAGAAGTGATTTAAAGAGAGAAATGCCCTTTCCAAGCCAGTAGAAGAGGCGGTGGGGGTTTCAAGAGCCACACAATATGTGTGGAAGAGCCACCCCCAAGAATTCTTCGGGAAGAAGAAAACAGGCAACTTGGGCAGCAAAGTCACAAAAGGGAAAGAAAAATGCAGGGGAAATCTTGCCTCTGAGAGAAAGAAGTGGACATAGGAACATAGGAAGCTGCCTCATACTGAATCAGACCTTGGGTTCATCAAAGTCAGTATTGTCTACTCAGACTGGCAGCGGCTCTCCAGGGTCTCAAGCTGAGGTTCTTCACACCTACTTGCCTGGACCCATTTTAGTTGGAGATGCCGGGGATTGAACCTGGGACCTTCTGCTTACCAAGCAGATGCTCTACCACTGAGCCACTGTCCCTCCCCACTTGTTTATCACTTAAGAGTTGCATATGAAGCTGCCTTCTACTGAATCAGACCCTCGGTTCATCAAAGTCAGTCTTGTCTACTCAGACTGGCGGTGGTTCTCCAGGGTCTCAAGCTGAGGTTTTTCACACCTATTTGCCTGGACCCTTTAGCTGGAGATGCCAGGGATTGAACGTGGGACCTTCTGCTTCCCAAGCAGATGCTCTGCCACTGAGCCACCATCCGTCCCCATGAACATATGAAGCTGCCTTATACTGAATCAGACCTTTGGTCCATCAAAGCCAGTATTGTCTACTCAGACTGGCAGCGGCTCTCCAGGGTCTCAAGCTGAGGTTTTTCACACCTGTTTGCCTGGACTCTTTTTAGTTGGGGATGCCGGGGATTGAACCTGGGGCCTTCTGCTTATTAAGCAGATGCTCTGCCACTGAGCCACCACAGGGCATCTTACCGTCTGGGGGCGGTCATTGGAAAGGCTTCCATTTTGCTGAGGTATCCCAAGCCCTTTGGGGAATGGGCGGAATAGAAATATACTAAAATTAAAAAAAATAAATAAAGTAATATTCCTCAGGAAGGCTTGTAACCTTGCTGTTTAATTCTTAATAGCTAGACTTTATAGATTTAATTGTCTGTTTTTATTTAATTGTCGTAACCTGCCTTGGGTCTCCCTTTGGAGAAGGGTGGGCTGAAATGCTAGGAAACAAAATCGGGCGCTCCAGATGTCGAACCTCTTTTTGTTGTTGTCGTTCAGCACAGACTTCCCAGGCAGCCTTTTGCTGCCTCCAGCTGCACGCCGGATCCTGTGCGTGCCTTGAGTAGAAGGGCAGGCTGAGATATATCCGTGGCGGAACTGCGCTTGTTAATTACATTGTTTAAAAAAACCAATTATTAGTCCTCACGTCTGCCAGGGCAGATTTGCACTTGCAAAAAGCTGTGCAGGTGACTAAACATTAGCTCTCGGAGGGGCAGCCGGTTTCCCACGATGAGCAAAAAGCAAAGCAGGTTATGCAAAACCTATCATTCCGATGGCGTTCCTGAGAAACACCCTGCCCCTCAGCTTTAATTCTTCCGGGGCAGTGTCCCCATGGCCCTGACTCAGGGAGTTCCCACACTTTGCCCTGCGAGCCAGCTGCGGACAGCACGGACAACACCCCCCAACACACGCACTTCCTCTCTTCCCTTCCACGAGGGATCTGTGTGGAATGGACTTTTCCAACTCCATCTGTTGGTAATGCCCAGGTTACACCCCCGAGGAATGCAGGGGTCAGTCAGTCAATCGATTGAGAATGTTTGGGGATCTCCTGGTTTGGGGATCTCCTGGAAAGGATTGGAAAGTAACGACAGAACTAGCTCAGTGGATGATTTATTTGTGTGTAGAGCTCCATATTATTATTTGTTGTTGTTGTTCAGTTGCACAGTCGACTCTGACTCTTTGCGACCCCATGGACCAAGTCACACCAGGCCCTCCTGTCTTCCACCATCCTCTGAAGTCTGCCCAAATTCGTGTTTGTTACATCAGTAACGCTGTCCAGCCATCTCCTCTTTTGCCGCCCCCTTCTTCTTTTGCCTTCTGCCTTTCCCAGCGTCAGGATCTTCTCCAGGGAGCTCTCCCTTCTCCCAAAGTATTTGAGCTTCAAATTATTCAAATTATTATTATTACGTATTAAATCTGTGAGTTGCCTCATCCCAGCCAGTGCTGGGCTCTAGGCAATGTACAACAAGAAATAAAGGCAAAGGTAGTCTCCTGTGTAAGCACCAGTCATTTCCTGCTCTGGAGTGACGTTGCTTTCACAGCGTTTTCATGGCATACTTTTTACGGGGTGGTTTGCCGTTGCCTTCCTCAATCAACTACGCTTTCCCCCCAGCAAGCTGGGGACTCGTTTTACCGACCTCGGAAGGATGGGAGGCTGAGTCAACCTGGACCCAGCTTTGGTGGGGTTCGTGAGTAGGGAGCTCAAACTGCAGTACTGCAACTTGTGCCACGTGGCTCTTTTGCAACAAGAAATACACAAACTCAATAAAACCAGTGAATTAGAAACAGTGGCAACCCAATGGACATTCTTTATGGTGTCCTACAGTTCTGCTTTCTAGGCATCGAGTGCCGTCCCCCCCCCCTTAAGTGGAGAGGGGAGGGGGGTGCCTGTCCGGCAGCCATGGCCGTCCTCAAACAAAAGCCTGGCGGAACATCTCTGCTTTGCAGGCCCTACGGAATTGTAAAAGATCCCACGGGGCCCTGGTGTCTTCCGGCAGAGAGTTCCACCAGGTCAGGACCAAGACTGAGAGAGAACTCATTGAGGACAGCTGGATGGACCAAAGTGGTGGGGCTCTGATTAATGCCCACAGCAGCTTAGATTCCGGGACCTGAAGGGGTCCTATAAGAAAGAACTTGCTGATGTGGAGACATGAAACTAACTTCTACTGTATCAAAGGACCAGGCAGGAGGTGATGGGAAAGACCTCTGCCTGAGACCCTGGAGAGCCATGAAGTGGGGCTATAGCTCAGTGGCTGAGCATCTGCTTGGCATGCAGAAGGTCCCAGGTTCAATCCCTGGAATCCCCAGTTAAAGGACCAGGCAGCAGGAGATGGGAAAGACCTCTGCCTGAGACCCTGGAGAGCCATGAAGTGGGGCTATAGCTCAGTGGCTGAGCATCTGCTTGGCATGCAGAAGGTCCCAGGTTCGATCCCTGGCATCTCTAGTTAAAAAGGACCAGGCAGGAGGTGATGGGAAAGTCCTCTGCCTGAAACCCTGGAAAGCCATGAAGTGGGGCTATAGCTCAGTGGCTGAGCACCTGCTTGGCATGCAGAAGGTCCCAGGTTCAATCCCTGGCATCTCTAGTTAAAAAGGACCAGGCAGGAGGTGATGGGAAAGACCTCTGCCTGAAACCCTGGAGAGTGGCTGCCCGTCTGAGTAGACAATGCTGACCTTTTTCTATTTATTTATTCAATTTACTGAATCAGCCCATCCTGGCTAGTGCCAGGCTCTGGGCGATTTACAACAATGAATAATATTGATGACTTAGGATCTGATTCAATATAAGGTAACTTCATGTCTGTTTGGGGAAGGGCCATATAGCACAACAGTGGAGCATCTCCTACTGAGACATCTACTAAATCAGACCCCTCCCCCCACTCTTGGGTCCATCAAGGCCAGAACTGTCTCCTCAGACTGGGAGCGGCTCTCTGGGGTCTCAGGCAGAGAGAGGCCTTTTCCATCGCCTCCTGCCTGGTCCTTTTTGACCTGGAGATGCCGGGGATTGAACCTGGGACCTTCTGCATGCCCCACTGTTGTGCTATGGCCTTTCCCCCAAACACACTTATATTTGCCTTATATTGAATCAGATCCTGGGTGCATCAATATTATTCATCCCGGCACTAGCCGGGATGGGGCGATTCAGTAAATTGAATACATTTTAAAAGGTCAACATTGTCTAGTCAGACTGGCAGCAGCTCTCCAGGCCGAGGTCTTTCCTATCACCTTCCTGCTCCTTTCCACTGGAGATGCCGGGGATTGAACCTGGGACCTTCTGCATGCCAAGCAGATGCTCAGCCACTGAGCTATAGCCCCACTTCATGGCTCTCCAGGGTCTCAGGCTGAGATCTTTCCCATCACATCCTGCCTGGTCCTTTCCACTGGAGATACCGGGGATTGATCCTGGGACCTTCTGCATGCCAAGCACATGCTCAGCCACTGAACTATAGCCCCACTTCATGGCTCTCCCAGGTCTCAGGCTGAGGTCTTTCCCATCACCTCCTGCCTGGTCCTTTCCACTGGAGATGCCGGGGATTGAACCTAAGGACTTACGCACACGAAGCAGATGCTCTACTACAGGGCCACAGCCTCTTAAATATTTTCCACTTCTTCCTCTCCACCCACCCACCCAAGAAGTATATATGGAGCTGCCTTGTACTGAATCAGACCTTTGGTCTTTCAAGGTCAACCTTATCCACTCAAACTGGCTTTTTATATCTGCCTGGATCTTAGAACTGGCGATGCCAGGGATTGAACCTGGGGCCTTCTGCATGTCGAGCGGAGGCTCTGTTCCTGAGCCACTTTTCTCCTCAGCCTGGCTCTGGGCCTCCCCTTGGTCAGATGACTCAGGTGGCCCCGAAAGGCGGGGCTTCTTCTGCAGCAGCCCCTCCCCTTTGAACCGGAACCCTGAAGCCCTTTGCTTGGAGCCCTATGGGTGGAGCTGAAAGCGCTTTGGTTCTCCCAGGCTCTGGGGGATAATTAACGCCCTGAGTCAGATAGTTGTTGTCGATTTTGCTGGCATCTCTAATTGCAATTTCTGGCATTACGTCCCCTGCTTATCTGATCCCTCTTTATTTCTGTTTTGCTGCCTTTAAGTGTCTTTTCCCTCCTTCTCTGGAAAAGCAGTATTAACATATCAATGAACTTCTGGGATTGAGCGCTTGCTTCGTAGGCGGAAGGCCCAGGGCACCTCCGGTCAAAAGACCTCAGGTGTGATGGTTTGGTCAGGTGTGTGTGTGCAGGGGGAGGGGGGGAGAGACATTTCTCTGCTTGGCCCTCAAGACCTGCGGCAGTTCTGAGCTGGATACATGGTTTGATTTGGCAGAAGGCGTCGTCGTCTGATGTTAACGCTGTTTTAGATGATGCTTAGATTTTATATGTATGCTTCTTTCCCCCTAGGTGAGGACTCAAAGTGGGGTTTCTCATCCTCCTCTTTTCCTACAGCTGATCCTCACAGCCATTATGTGGGGTTTTAAAGGTTTAAATACTGTTCACAAAGAAGGTCCCCTGACCTCGATCAGGCGTGGCCAAACTGTGGCTTGGGAGCCACATGTGGCTCTTTCACACATATTGTGTGGTTCATCGAAGCCCCCACCACCCCATCGGCTGGCTTGGAGAAGGCGTTTCTCTCTTTGAATCACTTCACCAAGCTAGATGGATGCTTGGAGAATGCATTAAAGTTGCTTTCTTTCCACCTCTCCCCCTCCATCTATTTTCCTTCCATCCAACATCTGACATTCATGTCTTGCGGCTCTGAAACATCTGTCGTTTATTCTCTGTGGCTCTTACATTGCACAAGTTTGGCCACCCCTGTTTTATACTGAGCAGTAGCTGCTGGAGCCCCTCCCGAGATGAGATTACACACCAAGGACCTTTGGCACACAACCCGTCTCCATGCTTCCCCTGGACAAGTGCCGCCCCAGCACTGGCCTCTTAACACCCCCAAAATAAGGATTTCAGCACCCCCAAAATAAGGATTCGGCCGCTCGTGAAATTAGACAGGGGTGGCGGCGGGGTGAGGATGACACACCTCATGAGAATGCCCCACAGCCGAGGGCGGCTTGAAAGTTGCAAGACAGTTTTATTCAGAGCCAGAAAAGAGCAAGAGAGCCCAGCAGCACCTTCAAGACTAACATAAGAGAAGCCATGTTGGATGAGGCCAATGGCCCATCCAGTCCAACACTCTGTGTCACATAAGAACAGAAGAGAAGCCATGTTGGATCAGGCCAGTGGCCCATCCAGTTCAACTCTCTGTCACAGAAGAACATAAGAGAAGCCATGTTGGATCAGGCCAGTGGCCCATCCAATCCAACACTCTGTCACAGAAGAACATAAGAGAAGCCATGTTGGATCAGGCCAATGGCCCATCCAGTCCAACGCTCTGTGTCACATGAGAACATAAGAGAAGCCATGTTGGATCAGGCCAATGGCCCATCCAGTCCAACGCTCTGTGTCACAGAAGAACATAAGAGAAGCCATGTTGGATCAGGCCAATGGCCCATCCAGTCCAACGCTCTGTGTCACATTGTGGCCAAAAAACCCAGGTCCCATCAGGAGGTCCACCAGTGGGGCCAGGACACTAGAAGCCTTCCCACTATTGCCCCCCCCCCAAGCACCAAGAATACAGAGCATCACTGCCCCAGACAGAGAGTTCCAAGAATACACTGTGGCTAATAGCCACTGATGAACCTCTGCTCCATATTTTTATCCAATCCCCTCTTAAAGCTGGCTAGGCTTGTAGCTGCCACCACCTCCTGTGGCAGTGAATTCCACATGTTAATCACTCTTTGGGAGCAGAAGGACTTCCTTTTATCCGTTCTAACCTGACTCAGCAATTTCATTGAATGCCCATGAGTTCTCGGATTGTGAGAAAGGGAGAAAATGACTTCTTTCTCTGTCTTCTCTACCCCATGCACAATCCTGTAAACCTCTATCACAGGGGTGGCCAACGGTAGCTCTCCAGATGTTTTTTTTGCCTACAACTCCCATCAGCCCCAGCCAGCATGGCCAATGGCTGGAGCTGATGGGAGTTGTAGGCAAAAAACATCCAGAGAACTACCGTTGGCCACCCCTGCTCTATCATGTCATCCCGCACGTTTCTCCAAGCTAAAGAGCCCCAAGCGTTTTAACCTTTCTTCATAGGGGAAGTGTTCCGACAGAATTTGTGGCAGGGGCAGGAGCCTTTGAGAGTCACCGCTCACTTCTGATACTGAAGCTCACACCCCTGCCACGAATTCTGTTAGTCTTTAAGGCGCCAGCAGCTTACAAAGTAGAATTTTTGCTCACAAGTCTCTGCAGCTTAGAGGGAACACTGTTTAGGAGGCCTGCTTTTGATTAAAGCGAGCCTAAATTGCCACATTGGCTTTTGGCGTGCGTTTGGTTGGGTTTTTGTTGTTGTTGCAGTTTCATGTGTACATTTTTTTTGTATTTTGGGAGGGAAGGCCTGATCTCGTGAGCTCTCAGAAGCTAAGCAGGCTCAGTACTTGGGAAGGAGATCAGCAAGGAAGATTCGGCGGAGGGGAAAAGTTGGCGTTTTAAGATTGACCAAGTTTTATTGAGAATGTAAGCTCGGTTTGTTGATTTCACTAGTTTGCCACTGGATTCTAACTTGACACTGTTTTGCGTGCTTAACCCTACCCATAAGCTATACGGAACACTGCTCGCTGTGCCCTGTGTTATTATCTGACGAAGTGTGCTTTTTAGCACACAAAAGCTCCCATTCTCAACAAAATGCTGTTGGTCTTAAAGGTGTCGCTGGACTCCCGACTTTGTACTATAGCGTCAGACCAACACAGCTGCCCACCTGGATCTGTCGGCACAGGAAGGCCCGGGCAACCCACCTCTGCTTTCCCCTGGCCTTGGATGTCCTTTGCTGGGCTTGCCAGAAACCAGCTGCAACCTGACGGCACTTTACGCAACCGCACTTTATGCACTTTAATTACATTGTTAAAAGTGCCTCGAGGGCCTTAAAGGAGGCCGGCAGGTAATAAACATCTCAAAGAAATAAAGAAAGGGTTCGGGCATTTGCTCAAGGGAGCGTCAACGAAGCCGCGTCATCTCCGGAGCGCAAGGACCCCAACGGCAAAAAACCCGGGGAATGAGATCACTCCAAGACAGGAAGGTGGCCTCCAGCTAATTAGAGATTCCCCCCCCCCCCCCACATTGCCTTTCTTCTTGGACGGAGGCATGAGCCGCACACAGCTGGCCTGGAAGCGGCTCAGAGCCCTGGCTAATTAGAGGGGAACTGAAGACGCCAGAGGGCCTCCGGCCAGCCCTGGGTGTCATCCAGGAGAGGGCAGGAAGAGGGACGTGGGTTGGGGCACTGCTTTGCAAACGCTGGGGGAGCCGGGGGGGGGGAGCGTTCACCTCCATGGCTGCTGTATCCCAATCACTCCCCCTGCGAGGTTACGGTGCCGTTGGAAGGTTGGCGTGGCGCAGAGGTCCAGGCATCAGGCTAGAAGCTGAAACGGCCGGGTTCGAAACCTCCCTCTGCTGTGGAGCCCACCTGGTGACCCGTGAGCAGTGTTCCCTTTAAGCTGAGTGAGCGTGAGCTAGCTCACAGGTTTTCAGCCTCCAGCTTACACATTTTTGTCTTCGCTCGGAAAGGATGACCCCAGAGCGGCAGCTCCCAACTTGAAGGCCAGTAGCTTACAAAGTAGAATCTTTGCTCACAAGACTCTGCAGCTTAGAGAGGGGAACATTATTATTATTATTATTATTATTATTATTATTATTATTATTATTATTATTATTATTATTATTATTATTATTATTATTAATATTAATTTGTTTATATTCCGCCCATTCCCCCGTGGGGGCTCAGGGCGGAGCACAACATCAATAAAACCACATTAAAATAATCTATTAATAAAAGCAATTGCAATTAGTCCATAAACAAATAGCTCGGCAGAACAATTTTGATGAGATGCTGCACTGTCCAGCTGCAGAATCTCAAGTCAGCGCAGTCGGATATCCAGTAGGGGAGGCCGACCGATCTAGTGGGCAGATGCCCACCGCCTCACCCGAAGACCTGGCGGAACAGCTCCGTTTTACAGGCCCTATGAAAGGTTAGTAAGCCAGGTAGGGCCCGGATCTCTATAGGGAGCTGATTCCACCAGGTTGGGGCCAGGACCTCGCCCTGGTAGAGGCAAGACGGGCATCTTTTGGGCCGGGGACAGTTAGCCTATCCTGGGAGGCCGAATGAAGCGACTTCTGGGGCATATATGGGCGTTGCCCGGGGCCTGTCGTAATCTCTCAGTCGAACTTGTTCTCGAGAGCAGCGATGTCAGACGAAGTGTCCCAATGCCATGTGCTTCCCACCCCGCATACATAACTATCGTCTCCAGCTGCCAGGGCTCTTGTGCCTCTGACCCGGTCTCATCAGATAGACTTAATTGAGGGGGTAGACCTTCGCAGTGCTTGCACAGGATGCATTTCCCTTCTTTGTCTTTGTTGGCCGGCAAGTTTTTTGCCTGAAGTCGCAAGAGGGTTTATGAACAGAGGAGGTTTGCCGTTATCGGTCTCTGCGGAGCAACCCTGGACTTCCGGGGTGGTTTCTGCTGTGGGTACTAACCAGGGCTGAGCCTGCTTAGCTTCTGAGATCTGATGAGACTGGGCTAGCCTGGGCCAACCAGGTCAGGGAGGATGAACAGAGGTAGTTGGCCATCGCCTGCCTCTGCGGAGCAACCCTGGACTTCCCTGGTGGTCTCCCATCCCATCCAACAGTAACCAGGGCTCACCCTGCTGAGATCTGACGAGATTGGGCTAACCTAGGTTACATATATTCCAGGTTGCATAAGTCTGAAGAGTTGTCTTCCGTTTTGTTATAGCTGAAGCAGCGGGCGTGAACACGGAAATTCAATCCCTTGAATAAAACTTTGTCGGATCTTAACGGCGTCCGACTGGACTCTTCGTTTTATTCCGTTGCTTAGACCAGCATGGCTGCACACTTGGATCTAGGCCAGGCGTGGCCAAACTTGCTTAACGTAAGAGCCGCATAGAACAGGGGTGGCCAACGGTAGCTCTCCAGATGTTTTTTGCCTGCAACTACCATCAGCCCCAGCCATTGGCTATGCTGACTGGGGCTGATGGGAGTTGTAGGCAAAAAAAGATCTGGAGAGCTACCGTTGGCCACCCCTGGCGTAGAATAAACATCGGATGTGAGGGAGGGAGGAAGGAATGTGCAAGCTAGGCATGTTTAGCCTGGAGAGGAGGCTGCTGAGAGGTGAGAGGATCACCACCTTCAAGTACCTGAAGGGCTGTCATCTAGAGGATGGTGTGGTTTGTTTTCTGTGGCGCCCCAGAAGGCAGGACCAGAACCATTGGGTTGAAATTAAATCAAAAGAGTTTCCGGCTCAATGTTAGGAAGAACTTCCTGACAGTTAGAACGGTTCCTCAGTGGAACAGGCTTCCTCGGGAGGTGGTGGGCTCTCCTTCCTTGGAGGTTTTTAAACAGAGGCTAATAAGGAGGATCCCCCACCGTGGCAATTCATGAACCGATTCCTCAGGGCGCTCTTGTCAGTATGGGATTCGGAGCGTCATTTTCTGGCTCCAGGACTCTCTACTATCTCATCTTTTATAGGACAAAAATATTTCCTTCCTGCCCAACTACCCTTTTCTTTCAAGGTCTGGAGAGACTCCTCAAAAGTTTTTTTCTTTAATCTTCTTTCATCTTCTAAACAACTTCTACCTAAAAATGATCTAGACCAAGTTTTGACTAAGCCAGCACCTTGGTTTGAATACTTTCAAATCAGGCACTTTCTTCAGGACCCTAAAGTGATCTCTTCATTTTCTCGCCCTTCATCTGACTACGAACATCTGGTTCTTCATTTTCACGAAGAGGGAATGCCTAAAAGTCTCATTTCACGGCTGTATTGAATCTTATTGTCTAAACTCAAAGCAACCTTACCCTCTTACACCACCCAATGGCATAAAGACTGTGGCATCATCCTTTCTCCTGACCAATGGGACTCTATATGGGCTAGTGATGCCCTACAATCTACCATTATAAATATATCTCAACAAAACTTTAAATTGATAGCACGTTGGTACCTTACTCCTAACCAGTTCTCCCATATGACCCAGTTAGGCTCTTCAGACTGCTGGAGAAACTGTGGGCTCAAAGCCTCTTATTTTCACTGCTGGTGGGACTGCCCCAAAATCAGACCATTCTGGACCTCAATTTGTGCCCATCTCTCCTCCCTAACTGGGGTCTTGATCCCAGATGAACCAACAAGGATACTTCTCAATCATTGGTCCGATACCCATCTTTCATCTTCTAAAAAATCCTTGATAGTTAAACTCCTGACAGCTGCTAAAACCACGATTGCGCAGTCCTGGAAAAACTCATTGAATTTGACACTTGACAACTGGCTACTTAAAGTCTGGGAACACATTGTAATGGATAAAATTCAGGCAGCCATAGACCACAAAGACCCATACCAAGCCTACGCTAAATATCTGGCAACTTGGCTTCCCATTCTAGAAAAGCTTGACACCGATCCATTTTATGCTAACTCTTATTCTAAAAATAAAATGTATAAGGATTTCCTTTTGCTATAAAATTCTCTTAACAAGTTAATTTCAAGTTATTTAAAGTGTATTATATCTTCCTTTTTCCTTTCCCTGATCTTATTTTATTTTCAAATACTGTGTTATTATAATTATAATTACTATTACCTTCAGTTTGTATTTTGTTTTTAAAGGTTATTTTTGCTCTGTATTCTGTCTATTAAGCTTACGATGTTATTTCTGTTAATCTTGACGGTAAACTTCTTGCACTATGGATTGTAAGCTACTTTTATGCCTTAATAAAATGTTTAAAGTTAATAATAATAATAATAATAATGAGGATCCTGTGAATTTCGGGGGCGGGATTTGTGAGTTTCCTGCATTGTGTGGGGGGTTGGACTAGATGACCCTGGAGATCCCTTCCAATTCATGGATGGAAGGAAGGAAGGAAGGAAGGAAGGAAGGAAGGAAGGAAGGAAGGAAGGAAGGAAGGAAAATAGATGGGGAGAGGGAGGAGGGAGGTAGAGGTGGAAAGAAAGCAACTTTAACTGGCCAACAAACACGGTGGTGGGGGCTTCGAGATCCACAATGTGTGAAAAAGCCACATGTGGTTCCCAAGATGCAGTTTGGCCACCCCTGGTATAAAGCCTACGGAAGGAGGCCGAGGTGTACCACCAGTGGTGTGAAAAAGTGGTTTATGTGCATAGAATTCTGCTCAGGTTAAGACTGCCTTCTTTTCAGTTTCACGTAGGGGAATGTGGCATTCTGAACCAGGCTGCTGTTCAGGCTGTTGGTACACAGAACTTTGCTGTTCTCCATAAAAGGCTGTGGCTGAGAGGCCCCTCCACATACTTGCATCCTCAGAGGGTCAAAGTAGAGTTTCCAAGTCTGGACTCTGGTTCCATCAGCTACTGTTTGTGCTGTTGCGCACACACACACCCCATGCAGGTGTACTGTGAATTGCATCGCTACACAGGTACGAAATAAAACATGCAAATGGTTAGCTCGCACAAGAGCAGTGTTGCCTCTAAGCTGAGTTAGTGCGAGCTAGCTCAGTTTTTTTAGCCTCCGGCTCACGCGTTTTTGTCCCCAGAGCACACGAATTGAAGCTCTTCTTCACCATCACAGAAGTCACCTAGAGACCTAGAGCAAAGAAAGAGAGCCCAAGAGCTGAGGGAGCCACTGGAAAGAGGGATGGAATTAAAGAGGATAATGCAATGTTGCCCTGTAATTTTATAGGTCTTGTAGGAGCTGTATTTACTAACCTTGGTGTCAAGGCAAAGAGAGATGCAAACAGTGGTCAGTGATTTATATGGTTCACATGTGTTTTCTTCTCCCACTGGTGCAAAAAAAAAAAAATTTCCTAACTTTTCCCTATGCTGGTCTTATGGGGACTGTTATTCCCAGCTTTTTTAAAAGTCTCCTTCTAGCACATGTTGTAAAGTGCATACACATGTATTTTATCTTTCTGTGCAAAGAATATATTAAGGGTTTTAATAAGGACGTGTGTGTAATATTTGTTCATGTCTCGCGGCTCTCAAACATCTGACACTTATTCTTTGTGACTTTTATGTTAAGCAAGTTTGGCTACCCCTGTGATAGACCCTGCAGGCAAATGGGAAGCTTGACTAAAACTGGTCTGATTCAGCAGGCCTGCACTTCAGTCTTAGCTAAGATGTTTTAATCTGTAATTTTAAATGTTGTGGTTTTATTTGTTAATATATGATGGAATCCACCCTGAGCCCGCTTGCGGGAAGGGTGGGATACAAATCCAATTAAATAAATAAACAGTTTCAGAGGCCTTTGCTTCAGCACATAGCTGCAGCTGCTCCATGTTCAGAAACAGTGCGTCTGGTTTCCAGAGGCTGCCTGTGAAAGAGGAAGCATTTTTGTGCCCTGTATGTTTAGAGGAATAGGAGGGCCTCAGGTGTTTGCCCTGACGGGACTTTCCTTGTGCTGGCTGTGAAATCGCTTGGGACAGTGCCCGCATTCTGTTAGCTAGAGAAGAAGATTCACTTAGAGCTCACCTGGGATGGTTGTTCGTGTCGGCTGCCAATGTCTGGACTGCGTTGTGTGCGTGCTTTGCCTTGCAGGTGAGGTTTCCTGGAAACAGGAGCGTTTCCCTCTTGCTGCCAGTCATCCGTTGTGTGTAAACAACTCCTGATAGCCAAAATAATGTGGCGTGGGGCTTTAGGGCAGCCCCCTGCAAGAGAGGGCACCAGCATAAGTCTTTGCAAAACCCAGACTCAGAGGGTTGTCTTGAACTCTGTACTTGCTAGTGAGAATATGGGGAGGGGAGACTTGCTACTGTGAGTAAATGGGTCAGATGTTCCCTTCCATTATCTGTCCGTTTGTCTGTCCTGCCTGCCCGTCCATCCCATCTGTCAATCCGTCCATCCATCCGTCCACCTACTATCATCTATCATCCACCTGCTTCCTTCCATCTATCTTGTATCTATCTGTCATCCATCCGTCTATCCATCCATCTGTCCATCCATCAGATTTATATCCCTCCCTCTCCTGACGGGCTCAAACATGGAATATTGAAAGTAAAATATATAATAAAACATTTACATACATATCAGCAATCATCAATCCATTCATTAAAAGTCCAAGATGGCAGATTTCTGTTTTCCATTATATTAATTCAGTGAGATGGTCGGTGCTGTAAGGTAATAGCCATCTCCCCCTATCTGTTGAAGGCAAGTTTGAATAATTCGGTCTTACAGGCCCTGCGGAACTGTGGCAGGTCCCACAGGGCCCTGATGTTTTCAGGGAGGGCATTCCACAAAGTGGGGGCTGTTACCGAGAAGGCTCTGGCTCTGGTGGTGGACAATCAAGCTTCTTTCGGTTCGGGGATCTTAAGAAGATTTTGGGACCCTGGACGTAGTGCTCTCTGGGGCATGTATGGGGAAAGGCGGTCCCGAAGGTAGACAGGTCCCAGTTTTTCTTATAACTCAGGAAATGGGGTCAGTTCACTTTTCTTCCAGTGTGGGGGGGGGCATGGCTCTCAGCATCTGCTTGGGATGCAGAACATCCCAGGTTTGACCTGCAGCATCTCTAGTTAAAAGGGACCAATTAGTAGGCGATGGGAAAGACCTCAGCCCCCGGAGAGCCCCTGCCAGTCTAAGTAGACAAGACTGACCCTGATGACTGAGGAGCTCAGTGGCAGAGCATCAGCTTGGTATGCAGAAGGTCCCAGGTTCAATCCCCAGCATCTCCAGCTGATTGTATTAGGTAGTAGATGACGTGAAAGACCTTCACCTGATACTCTGGGAAGCTGCTGCCAGTCTGTGCAAAGAATACTGACTTTGATGGACCAGTTCTACTGATTCGATAGAAAGGATGTGTCTCCATGCAAGCAAGGTGGGACAGAGGAAGTCGCTCGCCACGTGTAATGTATTGACTGTTGTTGAAATTCACACCATCGTTGCATATGGGGGATTCGTCAAAGAACAGAAGAGAAGCCATGTTGGATAAGGCCAGTGGCCCATCCAATCCAGCACTCTGTGTCACACAGTGGCCAAAACCCAGGGACCATCAGGAGGTCCGTTAGCACGGCCAGGACTCCAGAAGCCCTCCCACTGTTGCCCCCCGGCACCAAGCAGACAGAGCATCACTTCCTCAGACCTAAAAACGTAAGAGAAGCCGTGTTGGATCAGGCCAATGACCCATGCAGTCCAGCACTCTGTCATACAGTGGCCAAAAAACCAGGTGCCATCAGGAGGTCCATCAGTGGGGCCAGGACACTAGAAGCCCTCCCACTGTTGCTCAGCCAAGCACCAAGAATACAGAGCATCACATGGCCCAGACAGAGAGTTCCAACAATACGCTGTGGCTAATAGCCACTGATGGACCTCTGCTCCAGATGTTGCTCCAGTCCCCTCTTGAAGCTGGCTACGCTTGCAGCCGCCACCACTTCCGGCGGCAGTGAATTCCACGTGTTCACTCTTTCGGTGAAGGAGTACATCTTCCGAGGTGCTCAAGGCAGCCTATAGGGTTCTTTCCCCCTTGGTATTCTCACAATAACCCTGCATAGTAGGCTACATTTGAGAGGCAGAAACTGTCCCAACTTCACCCAATGAGTTTTATGGCAAAGTAGACCCTATAGCAGGGGTGACCAAACTTGCTTAATGTAAAAACCACATAGAATAAGCATCTGATGTTTGAGAGTGGAAGAAAGGAAGGCAAATAGATGGGGGAGGGAGAGGTGGAAAGAAAGTAACTTTAACTTGAAATGCATTCTCTAAGCTGCTGGCTGGCTGGCTTGGCTTGGAGAAGTGATTTAAAGAGAGAAATGCCAGTTTGGTGTAGTAGTTAAGTGTGCGGATTTCTATCTGGGAGAACCGGGTTTGATTCCCCACTCCCCCCACTTGCACCTTCTGGAATGGCCTTGGGTCAGTCATAGCTCTGGCAGAGTTGTCCTTGAAAGGGGAGCTTCTGGGAGAGCTCTTTCAGCCCCACCCACCTCACAGGGTGTCTGTTGTGGGGGAGGAAGGTAAAGGAGATTGTGAGTCGCTCTGAGATTCAGAGTGGAGGGTGGGATATAAATCCAATCTCTCCTTCTCCTCCTTCTCCTTCTCCTTCTCCTTCTCCTTCTCCTCCTTCTCCTTCTCCTTCTCCTTCTCCTTCTCCTTCTCCTTCTCCTTCTCCTTCTCCTTCTCCTTCTCCTTCTCCTCCTTCTCCTCCTTCTCCTTCTTCTCCTTCTCCTTCTCCTTCTCCTTCTCCTTCTCCTTCTCCTTCTCCTTCTCCTTCTCCTTCTCCTTCTCCTTCTCCTTCTCCTTCTCCTTCTCCTTCTCCTTCTCCTTCTCCTCCTCCTCCTCCTCCTCCTCCTCCTCCTCCTCCTCCTCCTCCTCCTCCTCCTCCTCCTCCTCCTCCTCCTCCTCCAGGTTGGCTGATGGGACAGTAGTGGCTTTGAGAGCCGCACAGTCAGTACTTCCTCTAAGCTGTGGAGTCTTGTGAGCAAAAATTCTACTTTGTGAGCTGCAGGCATTAAAATTATGAGCTCCTGCATACATTAGTTTGCTCTGGGGCCACCCTTCCTGAGCGAAGACAAAAATGTGTGAGCCGGAGGCTAAAAAACGGTGAGCTGGCTCATGCTAACTCAGCTTAGAGGGAACACTGCACACCATGTGTGTGAAAGAGCCACATGTGGCCTCTGAGCTGCAGTTTGGCCCCCTCTGCCCTTTAGCGACCCGGCTTCCAATCCATACCCCTTGCTGTAGCAGCTGCCGAGAATTTAAGCATGCTTTCCCCCTGAAGTCTGCATTCAGCACTTCATAATTCTTGGGAGCCAATTACCCCAATGCCTGCAAAATGTTAAAATCGGCAGGAATGAAATGTTCTGCTTCTTAACGTCACTTGGTTGCTAATAAAGTGACCTAGTTGTGTGTGGCTCTCTCTCCCAGTCCCCTCTTACGGTCCCTGTGTATCCCTTTCTTTTTAAAAAATAAAATAAAATGTCCAGTTGCTTTTGAAACACATTCTGTGTTTTATACGAGGTCTGAATCACTCCAAATTCTTTTCCGTGCCAAATGAAATGTTGGTCATGAGCAAGGGTTATGACTGCGGCTGGCACGGGCTTTGAGAGATTGCCTCATTTCAGGAAATGTTTAAAGCAACATATTTTTTTTCTTAGAAAGCCAGTTCCCACCCCTTCCTCTCGTCTCCCCCCTCCCCTCCCCAAACCCCCTTGGTCTGGCGTCTTCGCCATACAGAAGGCCACTTGTGTGTAGCAAACCAAAGGCAGAGCCCCTGGGCTCTCTTCCTTGTGGCAGCCGCGCCGATGATGGAGCCCTCAGGGGCGAGTTTGTATTCTGCTGCTGGTCGGCAGGAACTCGGGCTTCAGGAAGTGGAGGACTCCGGTGTAGCCGCTGGCTTCTGGCCTCTTGGAAGGATGGCTTTTGATCAAAAGGAGCCAAGCGCTAACTTGGAGCCTGCACCACTTGCGTGAACTTAACTCTTCAGCTGCAGTTGTACTGCCGAGCATGGCAGGGGTGCGAAACCAGCCGGATCAAAGGCAAGCCAGTTTTCCTTACCTCTTCTGCCTTGGCTGTGCTGAAACAGCACGCAAGAGGTTTCCCCCCTCCCCCTTGTAGAGGGGAGTGACTGGGAGGAGCTCACAGCTGGTATTCCAGCTGTGAGCCAGTAGAGAGCCAGTTTGTTGTAGTGGTGAAGCACGCGGACTCTTATCTGGGAGAACCGGGTTGGATTCCCCACTCCTCCACTTGCAGCTGCTGGAATGGCCTTGGGTCAGCCGTAGCTCTCGCAGAGTTGTCCTTGAAAAGGCAACTGCTGTAAGAGCTCTCTCAGCCCCGCCTACCTCACAGGGTGTTTGTTGTGGGGGCAGGGGAAGGTAAAGGAGATTGTGACTGCTCTGAGATTCAGAGTATAGGGCGGGATATAAATCCAATATCATCATCATCATTCCGTTGGCCGGGGGTAGCCAAACTGTGGCTCGGGAGCCACATGCGACTCTTTCACATATGTTGTGTGGCTCCCGAAGGTCAAGAAGGAACTTCATGCAGGCTTACTCTCAAGTCAGCACTGACCTGTAGATAGGTGACTATTTCCACCGTGTGTGAAGCAAGGGAAGGAGGGGGAAATAGGCAGGCTTGCAAGCTCTTCACCACCACCACCACAGAGGTCGCCCAGAGACCTAGAGCTGGGAAAGAGCGTGTAAGAGCCAAGGGAGCCACTGGAAGGAGGGATGGAATTAAAGAGGGTGGTGCAGAGTTCCCCCTTGTTTCATAGCTCTTGGGGGAGCTGCTATTTACTCACTTTGGTGCCATGGCAAAGAGAGATGCATAATGATGCAAACGGTGGTCAGTGATTTATATGGTACGTGTGTGTTTCCTTCTCCCACTGGTGCAAAAAAATAATTCTGTAACCTTTCCCTATGCCGGTCTTATGGGAACTGTTATTCCCAGCTTTTTTGTTTTAAAAGTTTCCTCCTAGCATGGTTGTGTTGTAAAGTGCATCCCTATGTGTTTTATCTTTCCGTGCAAAGAACGTATTAAGAGTTTTATTAAAGTTGGGCGTGCAACATTTGTTCCATGTCTTGCTCCTCTCAAACATCTGATGCTTATTCTATGTGGCTCTTGCATTAAGCAAGTTTGGCCACCTCCACCCTTGGCCTTTTTCAGTGCCGGGTGATTGGGGAATGGGGATGAAGGCCCAGTCAAATAGAGGGTGGGGAGAGAAAGATTTGCTCATTCACCAGGGAGTTTGGGGTGTGAGACTCGGTGGTCTCTCAACCACATAGTAGCCGTGGCCGACCCTGCTTAGCATCTGAGATCTGCTGTAATTGGACTTGCCTGGGCGAGCCAGGTCAGTGCCCAGGCCAACTTGAATGCTTCCTTTTTAAAAATGAGCTCATTTTCAAAGCAGGGATACTTGGAAATGGCCAGGTCATTCTTGGAAGGGATGAGTCGGCTTCGGTAAAGCAAGAAGACCTTTTTCTGGGTGCGGAAGAGATGCTGGCATTGGTGTCAGAAAGATAAACTAGCCTGGGAGAGAAGGGTGGGGCGCGCGCATCATGTAATCGAAGCGGCAGAGCGGTGTCTTTGTCCAGCCCAGGGCAGCTTTGTCACAGCGGGGCGAGCAGCCAGGAAAAGGGTTGGCTTCGCAGCCAGCCAAAACAAGAACCCGTTCCAGAAAAGAAGGAAATCTGATGCATGTTGCTGTTTTCCACCCTGCAAAAGCGAGAAGGCTTTCCAGCCTAGAGGTGCGGGGAGATTGTGGCCCTTCTGCCTTGTGGGAATGAGACGCTCGGCTTCTTCCAGTGCTCGGACAGCAGTTGGAACTCTCTGCCACAAGATGCAGGGTCAGCTCTCAAGTTAGATGGCTCGGATGAGCAGAGGGAGACCCGTTTCGATCCTTATGTTCTTATGCCACTTATGTTCTTATGCCACAGCGTGTGTGTGTGTGTGTGCATATATATATATATATATATATATATATATATATATATATATATATATATATATATATATATATATATATATATATGTATGTATGTATGTAAAAAAAAATTTGGCCACAGAATGTTGGACTGGATGGGCCATTGGCCTGATCCAACAGGGCTTCTCTTATTTTCTTATGTGACACAGAATGTTGGACTGGATGGGCCACTGGCCTGATCCAACAGGGCTTCTCTTATGTTCTTCTGTGACACAGAGTGTTGGACTGGAGGGGCCACTGGCCTGATCCAACAGGGCTTCTCTTATGTTCTTATGTGACACAGAGTGTTGGACTGGATGAGCCATTGGCCTGATCCAACATAGCTTCTCTTATGTGACACAGAGTGCTGGACTGGATGGGCCATTGGCCTGATCCAACATGGCTTCTCTTATGTGACACAGTGTTGGACTGGATGGGCCACTGGCCTGATCCAACAGGGCTTCTCTTATTTTCTTATGTGACACAGAATGTTGGACTGGATGGGCCATTGGCCTGATCCAACAGGGCTTCTCTCATGTTCTTCTGTGACACAGAATGTTGGACTGGATGGGCCACTGGCCTGATCCAACAGGGCTTCTCTTATGTTCTTATGTTCTCTTCCAAACTTTGTTTGGAAACGGTGTGCGCATTCGGTGAACAAATTCTGCTAATGGATCCTCCACGTGCAGTGAAACTGCAGAATTTTGCTGGAATAACTTTGGTGCCACCTGAAACTCTGAACGAGTTTTCTTTAAAACTTGATCTTGTTTAAGTCTACGAAATCAAAAGCAAGTGTGAGTGTGGAATGACAACCCTCAGATGTGCGGTGGCAGTCATGGAGGTAGAAGTCATGGCGGTCAAGGGTTGGGGGGGCGGGAAAGGCAAGTACCAAGATGCTGTTGTATAAATTCCTGGGCTGCGTGCAAAGAGACCTGCTGGGGAGGACCCAGGATTTGTCCAGTCCAGGATCCTGTTGCTAACAGTGGCTGTTGCTGTGAACGAAAAGCTCAGAATTGGGCTTTGGAAAGTGGTTCTAGTCTCCCAGCATCTAATACTCCAAGGTACACTGCCTCTGTACATGGGGGTTCCATTCTGAACTGTCACAGTTCTAATGTACTTTTCTGGTTCATGCCAAATATCCAGCAACTAGTTATTCGGGAAGGTATTTCTAGTAAGTCCACAAGCATGAGCATACAGGGTTGCCTGTCTGTGTTGGAAAACGCCTGGAGCTTTTGGGGTTGGAGCCAGGAGAGGGAGGGGTCCGCGAATGGTACAATGCCATAGAGCCCGCCCTCCAAAGCAGCCATTTTCTCCAAGGGAGCTGATCTCTGCCAGCTGGAGATCAGTTGTAAAAGTGGGGGATCTCCAGGCCCCACCTGGAGACTGGCAACCCTCTGTACCTCTTGGATGACTACATCTGCAGAAATATGATAGCTGAAAAATAAGACAGAAAGGAGCGTCTTAAAGATTATTCACTCGCTCGTTTACAGAATTTATATTCCACCCTCATTCCTGGCACCGAGGCAGCTGATAGGGTAAAAACGTATGCAGTAAAAACACACGTCTGAAGAACTATTAAAACCAACCAATGCACAAAAACAAAAGCCAAGCTAAAACACACCTACAAAAACATAAAACAGCCATTCAAATGGAGAGCAGGAGGGAGAGATCATTGAAGGAACGCCAGACAAAAGTCTCTCCCCCCGCACCGCAACAACAGAAGGGGACCTGGGGAAGGAAGTTCCAGAGTTTTGGGGCCACAACCGAGAAGGCTGTCTCCCGGGTAGCTGCCCACCTAATCTCTGCAAATCCATCTCAGTTGTGCTTTCAGGCTGCGTTAGGAAACTCTAGTCCCCCAGATTCTTAGGAATAAACTAAATTGCGGCCGCCTGGCCTTTCTTCCAAAGGACCGGATGGGGAGAACTTTGTGGGTAGTTGCTAGGCAACCGGGGCCTGTGTCTTCTTGTCCCCTTCTCCCCAGGCAACGGCTTCTATTACAATCGGGTATTCTGTTTGCAGAATGTAGAACCTCAGAATGCTCTTTGTGCAGCAGAAGGGCCAAAGTTGTTGGCCCGCGACCGGCCCAGACTCCCATCTGTTTTGTTGCGGTCAATGGGATGGAGTGGAGCGAACAGACCTCGCCCATCCTGGGTGAGATAAACAGGCTCTCTCTGTCTCTTGAGGGGTTGGACCATGGGCTGGTTTTTAATGTTTAACTCCTCTGGTTTTGTTTTTCTTTCCATCCATTAGGCAACCTTGACGGGCAGGAAGATCTTGGCAAAGTCTCCTAGTAACCTCCCCGCCTCCCTCCCCCTTTCTGCGGAGGCCTGGATGACAACCGGGAACGGCCAGCCGAAGGTCGATTGATGAACTCGCCCTTGCGGTCTATAAATAGGTGACAGACAGCAAGGCAGGATGGGGCAGAAGGTCACGGGAGGGATAAAGACGGTGGATATCAGGGACCCGGCATACCGGCCGCTGAAGCACGAGCTTCAAGGGCTGGACTACTGCAAGCCCACCCGGCTAGACCTCCTCCTGGACATGCCGCCCGTCTCCCGCGAGGTCCAGTTGCTGCATTCGTGGAACAACGACGACCGCTCCCTCAACGTCTTCGTGAAGGAGGACGACAAGCTGATCTTTCACCGGCATCCGGTGGCCCAGAGCACGGACGCGATCCGGGGCAAAGTGGGGTACACGCGAGGGCTCCACGTCTGGCAGATCACGTGGGCCATGCGGCAGCGGGGCACGCACGCCGTGGTGGGCGTGGCGACGGCGGAGGCCCCTCTGCATTCCGTCGGGTACACGACTCTGGTCGGGAACAACCACGAGTCGTGGGGATGGGACCTCGGGCGGAACCGGCTGTACCACGACGGGAAGAACCAGCCCAGCAAGACGTACCCTGCCTTCCTAGAGCCGGACGAAACCTTCATTGTGCCAGACTCTTTCTTGGTGGTGCTAGACATGGACGATGGGACGTTGAGCTTCATCGTGGACGGACAGTATATGGGAGTTGCTTTTCGGGGACTCAAAGGGAAACAGCTGTACCCGGTTGTCAGCGCCGTGTGGGGCCACTGTGAAATTAAGATGCGATACTTGAATGGGCTCGACCGTAAGTATCCTGCCAATCTGGCTTTTTTGTGCCTAGTTTGCTATAAAGGGAGATATAAACGTTGGTCACTTTGCAGTGGAAACATTAAAAAGGGTATTCCGTAGGTGGCTGATTGGTTTAGCCCAGTGGTGGCCAGACTTGCTTTAAGAGCCACATAAACATCAGATGTTTGAGAGCCACAAGACAGGGAGGGAGGGAGGAAGATAGATGGGGAGAGGGAGGAGGGAGGGAGAGGTGGATGGAAAGCAGCATTAACTTTAATGCACTCTCCAAGCAGGAACTGGCTTGGCAAAGAGATTTAAAGAGACAAACGCCTTATCCAAACCGGCCAACAGGGTAGTGGGGGCTTAGAGAGCCACACAATATTTGTGAAAGAGACACAATTTGGCCACTGCTAGTTTAGCCAGATCTGCAGAATGGTGTTTCCCAAATCTTAAGCGGAGATCTTTAATGGTTATCTTTTAAAGTTTTAAATCTGGGGGGGGGCAATGTTTCTTTTTTCACACAAATGGCTCCACATTCCCGAACTCTGTGCCAGTAGAAGAACATGAGAAATGGAAAGTTAGCTTCCAAGTACTCAGCCTCAGAAGAGGCTGCCTGTGGAGTCTCTGTATGAGTTGCTGCTCTGCCTTTGCTTCCTTATAACTGGCCTGGTTTTGAGCTGTCTCGTATTCTGTCACTATGCAGATTTTTCCTAACTACCTGCAGGGGAGACTCTCATATCTCTGAATGGTTTCTTGCTCTGAACTGGTCTTCCGGCTCGGGTTGCCATCTCTGGGTTGGGAAAGACCAGGAGATTTTAGGGCAGGAGTTTGAGGAGGGGAGGGACCTCCGCAGGGTCCGATGCCATAGACTCACCCTCTGAAACCACCGTTTTCTTCAGGGGGACTGGTCTTGGTTGTCTGAAGATCAATTCTAATAGTGGGGAGATCTGCAGGTGCCCCCCCAGAGGTGTGCACCCCACTTCCTCGCAAGAGGGTCAGGCCAGAGCAGAGGTGGAGGCTTGGGTCCACCTGCTTGGGAGCCACATGTGGCTCTTTCACACATATTGTGTGGCTCTCAATGCCTTTACTGTCCCGTTGGCCAGCGTGGAGAAGGCATTTGTCTCTTTAAATCACTTCTCTAAGCAAAGCCAGCTAGCGGCTTGGAGAACGCATTTAAAGTTAAAATTGTTTTCTTTCCACCTCTACCTCCCTCCCCCCATCTATTTGCCTTCCCTCCTTTCTTTCCTTCCTTCCCTCCCTCCTTCCCTCCCTTCTTCCTTCCTTCTCTCCCTCCTTTCTTCCCTCCTTCCTTCTCTCCCTCCTTCCCTCCTTCCTTCCTTCTCTCCCTCCCTCCTTCCCTTGCTCCTTCCTTCCTTCCTTCCTTCCTTCCTTCCTTCCTTCCTTCCTTCCTTCCTTCCTTCCTTCCTTCCTTCCTTCCTTCCTTCCTTCCTTCCTTCCTTCCTTCCTTCCTTCCTTCCTTCCTTCCTTCCGGCTCTCAAACATCTGATGTTTATTCTATGTGGCTCTTATGTTAACCAAGTTTGGCCCCCCCTGGGCCAGAGAATCAAGTTGTGTAGAAACAGAAGGATCACCGAGTCCTAGGGTTGGAAGGGACCTCCAGCGTCATCTAGTCCAACCCCCTGCACAATGCAGGAAATTCACAAATACCTCCCCCTAAATTCACAGGATTGCTTTTGATCTTTTGAAGCAGATGCTTTTCTCTTTGGGGTGGCTAAATAAGATGCGAATTCAAGTGCACCTTGCTAAAAAAAGTAAAGCACGTCTGGACAGCAGTGATGATGGAGGGCTTCTTTCCATTCGACTTTATTCCCCCCCCCCCCTTCATCTTGAAAGGTCCCTGGGCGTTACCGCTTATCTTCACAGGGCAGAGGGAATGCCTGTGAACGACAAGGGAGGGTTTGTGGGCAGAGTCCGGCCTCCGGAGCGTGACTCGATTAGCGTCTGGTATCCCAGGGCTTTGTGGGGCCCATCTGCTTTTCAGCTTTCGCTCCTCTCCCCACCTCGGCGGCGTGTGGCACGATCTCATTTCTGTTCCCAGCTTGTCTCAGCTGTAAACACTTAAAGGGAACATATTGGCTTTTTATTGGTCTCCAGCAAATTACAAATGGGTTTTGGCAGAAGCGCTACAGCAACTTGGTTTCTGGAGCAGGAAGGGGGTACAGCTCCGTTCCGGTGGCTGAGCCATTTGCCCTAGTGGCAAAAGGGGGTCCGCGGGAAGACCTTTTGGGGCTGGATTAGGCCCCAGCCTCTGCTTTCCCCACAGAGCAGGGCTTGAAGGCAATTGCTAGCAGCCGGCTTTCAGCAGGACACAACCTCGGAACATGGGGATTCCGCTTGGGTCCACCAGTGGCCATGATGGCTGTCCTCTAGGAATGTTCTTGAACCGGGGTGGCCAAACTTGCTTAACATAAGAGCCACATAGAATACACACCAGATGTTTGAGAGCCACATGAATGTCAGACGTTTGAGAGAAAGGAGGGAGGGGGGGAAATGATGGGAAGGGGGGGAGGGGGAAAGAAAGCAACTTGGCGTGGAGAAGTGATTTAAAGAGACAAATGCCTTCTTCTTCCAGCTGGTTGACGGCGGGGGGGGGAGCTTTGAGAGCCGCACGATATGTGTGAAAGAGCCACACCTGGCTCCCGAGCCTCAGTTTGGCCACCCTTATTCTTCATCGTCTTTTAAAAGCCGTCGCTTCTTCCTGGGCAGTGTTCCCTCTAAGCTGAGGTAGTGGGAGCTAGCTCGCCATTCTTTAGCCTCTGGTTTGCACATTTTTGCCTTCGCCCGGGAAGGATGTCCCCAGAGCAAGCTAATGGATGCAGTAGCCAAATTGCTCGCTCCCAACTTTAATGCTGGTAGCTCACAAAGTAGATTTTTGCTCACCAGACTCCACAGCTGAAGGGAAGCATCGATCCCGGGATTTTTTTCTTTTTTTGCCAACAAGTCACTCACAGCTGCATTATGGAGTCCCTGGAGGACTTTCGGGCAAGAGATTACCGAAGCAGGCAATGGCAAGCCACCTCTGTCTTTGGAGACCCTGGACTTCCTTGGGATTCTCTCATCCAAATGCTAAGCCAGGACAGTTCCTGCTTATCTTCTGAGATTGGACATAGCTAGCCGTTAACAGCTATAAATTAACGATGCATTCTGGGACAACGTGTTCTGTGTGAGCCTGTCCAAGATCTGCCGTCCAACTTTGCCCTCTACCATAGATCTTTTTCACACAGCCTAAGTATTCCGGTATGCCAGCTGGTCAGTTACTGAACAGTAACGGGTTTCTGCTGGCATTTCAGACAGACCTGATTCAGTAACTGGCTGCTACCGGAATACTCTCACCTTTTCACACAGTCCCGCGGCTGTCCCGGTAGTGAGGCATGCCTGAGTCGTTACTAACAAAGAGCAGCTTCTTCCACTTTTCAACCCCTTCTTCTGGGTTGAAATCGCTATGGAGTGCTGTGTGAAATGTCCAGTATCTAACCCGGGAGCAGTTTTCGCACCCTTTTTCGCCCGCCGGTGCGCGCGATCTCCGGCTTTTTTTTTTTTTGGAACGTCGGGCTAAGATCGCTATAGCGCTATAGCGACATATCACAACAGCATCACTGTAGGGATGCCTGGGCTCCATTAAGATGCCAGATATCGCCGCCGCTGAAACCTGGTAACTTATCTCAATAGAGCCTAGCCATCTCTATGGTGTTGCTGTTGTGATACCTCGCTATAGCGCTATAGCGATCTTTGCCCGACGTTCCAAAAAAAATAATAAGCTGGAGATCACGAGCTGGCAGGCAAAAACGGCTGGCTCTGGTGGAAGCGAGATAAGAGCGGAACAGTGTGAAATGGCTCGCTTCAATCACGGAACACTATCGGGAAAAAAAAATGTGTCTGAAAACTCCCATCCCTGTCTCGGATTACTGCAAGGCGGCACAATACCGACTCCCTTCCGGCTTCCACTGGTAAGTGATAAAAGGGCCATAATATTAGAGTGGTTTCCCAGGGTGCAGTGTCCATATAGCCAAACCTCTCTGTAGCCATAAGGACTAGCAGCTTGTTCTCCTTTAGAAGTTCCCATGAGGAGAAATAGGCTGAAGCTTCCTATAATGAACTTGGCTGGGATAGTATGGAGTATACTGGGGTGGCTGAACGGTGGCTTGGGATCCCCGTGTGGCTCTTTCACACATATTGCATGGCTCTTGAAACCCCACTGCCTCATCAGCCAGCTTGGAGAAGGCAATTCTTTCTTTACATCACTTCTCCATGCCAAGCCAGCCAGCGGCTTGGAGGATGCATTTAAAGTTAAAGTTGCTTTCATTCCACTTCCTTCCCTCCCTCCCTCCCTTCTCTCAGACATCTGATGTTTATTCTATGGAATTGGAGCCAAGTGCAGCATGTCTCATGAGCAGGGTTCGAAGAGGAGACTTCCCAGCACTGGTAACCTTCAAGGCCCTGGCCATAAGTTGAATCAGATGGGCCCTCCCAATACCTGGAATTTAAATCTGGATGGCAAAGGGAGAAGTAATGGAATCTATTCATCGGAGAGCCAGTTTGGTGTAGTGGTGAAGTGTGTGGACTCTTATCTGGGAGGACCAGGTTTGATTCCCCACTCCTCCACTTGCAGCTGCTGGAATGGCCTTGGGGCAGCCACAGCTCTGGCAGAGGTTGTCCTTGAAAGGGCAGCTGCTGGGAGAGCCCTCTCAGCCCCACCCACCTCACAGGGTGTCTGTCGTGGGAGAGGAAGGTAAAGGAGATTGTGAGCCGCTCTGAGACTCTTCGGGGTGGAGGGCGGGATATAAATCCAATATCTTCTTCTTTGCTATGTAGCATCTATCTGCATTATTCTGATGCTTTTCTTTCTGGCCCCTTGCTCCTTAAATCCTGCATGTCCATGTAGTGGTTGATGTAGAGAGTGCACTGAAGGAAGAATGGCCATCCTGCCAGCTTTTGGAACACTTCTGAGAACACAGACCTGGCAGGCAAAATAAAGTTCTAGAATTCAAACACCATAGCCACATTCAGACGTTGCAACGTGACATGTAAAGATCTCTGGTTAGTCTACCAGATGCAAGTCACAAATCCCCATGTGGGTATAACACCCGGGCTTTCTCCTCTCTTGTTTCCTGGAAGAAGGATTCCTCCCAGTTCTGTGGCCGGACATCCCTTTTAAAAGATGGCACCAGTTAGCAGATCAAAACGGGTACCAACCAATGTTCCCTCTAAACTGCAGTCTTTTGAGCAAAAATTCTACTTTGTGAGCTGCTGGTATAAAAGCTGTGAGCTACTAGCATTAAAGTTGTGAAAAGGAAAGGAAAGGTCCCCAGTGTAAGCACCAGTCGTTTCCGACTCAGGGGTGACGTTGCTTTCACAACGTTTTCATGGCAGACTTTTTACGGGGTGGTTTGCCATTGCCTTCCCCAGCCATCTACGCTTCCCTCCCTAGCAAGCTGGGTGCTCATTTTACCGACCTCGGAAGGATGGAAGGCTGAGTCAACCTCAAGCCGGCTACCTGAAAACCAAGCTTCCACCGGGGATCAAACTCAGGGCGTAAGCAGAGCTTAGGACTGCAGTACAGCACTGCAGCTTAAACACTCTGCACCACGGGGCTCTTCTGTCGTGAGCCACTGCACAAATTATTGTGCTCTGGGGCCATTTTTCTGAACTAAGACAAAAATGTGTGAGCTGGAGGCTAAAAATCTGTGAGCTAGCTCACGCTAACGCAGCTTAGAGGGAGCACTGGTACCAACAGCAGTGAAGAAAGAACCTTCGGACACTGATTTTGGAGGCCCGTGTGGGTTGCCAGCCAATCTAACCGGCGTTCAGCTTAACCGTGCTGTGTGAACGCGGCCCTGGTGAGCCCAGCTGAATCGGTTTAGTTCTACGGGAGCCGTTGGCTTCAAAAAGCCAGTGCTGAATGTTGTGCTGGCACAGGCTGCCCGGTGCACAGGAGATCCGATTTCGCCAATGACTTCATGTTTCAAAAGCTTCCCTCCCCCCCACACCTTTTCCAAGCTGGAACCGCGGTAGTTTCTGATCAAGACTCATGTCTTGAACTACCTCAGTGGAAAATCTGTCTGGGGAGGAAACTGCAGCTGGAAACAGATCACCGTGGTGAAATTTGCCCGGAGAAAGGCGTTTTTATGGCCCTTCTCCGTGACGTCGTCGGCTCAGGGCCGGCTTGCAGGTGTCCCGCTTGCAAGAAGCTCTTTCAGGAAACCTTTGAGAACAGGATGCGATTGCTTGAGATTTCTGCCCTGGGACACGCAGCTCTGTATCTGATAGCAGCCAACGCTTGCAGCTGGCTCCAGACGGGGTCTGGATTGTGTGTTGCCATTCCAAAGTTGTTCACTACGCAAGGGTGCAGCGGAGCTGTTCAGAAATGGGCTTAAATTCCAGAGCTATGAGATGAATTGCAGAGCGAGAGATGGGCTAGCCCCAGAGCTCCCGTAAGCTGCTTGGAATGGCATCGTCAGGGAGGGGCCGTGGGTCAGGGGTGAGAGCATCTGCTTGGCATGCAGAAGGTCCCAGGTTCAATCCCTGACATCTCCAGCTAAAGGACCAAGCAGGAGGTGAGATTCCCTTACCGGCCCTCGATGGTGTGCCTCTGTCAGCGGCGCACAGGGTTAGGAGCCTGGGGGTGCTACTGGAGCCTACCCTAACTATGGAGGCCCAGATAGCAGCCACTGCCAAGTCCGCATTTTTTCATCTTAGGCGGGCAAGGCAGTTGGCCCCTTTCCTGGAGGGCGACGACCTGGCAACAGTGATCCATGCAACGGTCACCTCAAGGCTGGATTACTGCAATGCCCTCTACATGGGGCTGCCCTTGTGCCGAACCCGGAAGTTGCAGCTAGTGCAGAATGCCGCTGCCCGGCTGTTGTTAGGGCTCCCTAGACGGGAGCACATCCAGCCGGGGCTTCGGGGACTGCACTGGCTGCCGATAACATACCGAGTTCGGTACAAGGTGCTGGTTATGACCTTTAAAGCCCTTTATGGTCTGGGACCTGCCTACCTTAGGGACCGTCTCTCCCCACATGTCCCCCAGAGAGTGCTGAGGTCGGGGTCTCAGAACCTCCTTATAATCCCTGGGCCAAAGGAGGCCCGTCTGAAAGCGACCAGGGACAGGGCCTTCTCGATTGCAGCTCCCTGTTGGTGGAATCAGCTCCCGGAGGAGGTGAGGGCCCTGCGGAACCTTGAACAGTTCCGCAGGGCCTGTAAAACAACCCTCTTCCGGTTGGCATATAATTAACTGTGAGCAGAATGCCTGAATATTAAATCTTAAACATCAGATTACTGAATATTGGAAATTTGAAGGACTGATTTAAGGAATAGTAGCATAGTGTATATCGATGTGAGTTTTATGTATTTTTAGGCTTTTATGTATTTTATTGTATAATTTTAATTGTATTTAAATCGACCTTTGTTAGCTTTTATTGTTGTAAGCCGCCCTGAGCCCACCTCGGTGGGGTAGGGCGGGATATAAATCGAATAAAGTAAAGTAAAGTATGGGAAAGTCCTCAGGCTGAGACCCTGCAGAGCTGCTGTCAGTCCAACGAACCAGTGGCCTGCTTCCGTAAGGTAGCTTCAATTTGAATAATCAGGGCTTTTTTGTAGCAGGAGCTCCTTTGCATAATAGGCCATGGACCCCTGATGTAGCCAGTCCTCCTGGAGCTTACAGTATGCCCTGTACTAAGAGCCCTGTAAGCTCTTGGATGATTGGCTACGTCAGGGGTGTGTGGCCTAATATGCAAAGGATGTCCTGCTACAACCCCCCACCCCCCCGTGAATAATGAAGAAGACAATGATGATACTGTATTTATATCCCACCCTCCACTCTGAATCTCAGAGTCTCAAAGTGGCTGACAATCTCCTTTACCTTCCTCCCCCACAACAGACACTCTGTGAGGTGGGTGGGGCTGAGAGAGCTCTCCCAGAGGCTGCCCTTCCGAGGACAGCTCTGCACGAGCTATGGTTGACCCAAGGCCATTCCAGCAGCTGCAAGTGATAACATTAGATTTATACCATGCCCTCCACTTCGAATCTCAGAGCAGCTCACAATCTCCTTTGCTTTCCTCACCCACAACAGACACCTTGCGAGGTAGGTGGGGCTGAGAGAGCTCTCCCGGAAGCTGCCCTTTCGAGGACAGCTCTGTGAGAGCAATGGGTGACCCAAGGCCATTCCAGCAGCTGCCAGTGGAGGAACGGGGAATCAAACCCGGTTCTCCCTGATAAGAGTCCGCCCACTTAACCACTACACCAAACTGGTATGTGGGGTCCATATCTGGAAAATGTAGACGAATCCCCTTAGAAGCTCTTCTGAGGAAGATGTAGTTATCCAAAATGAGGCTTCACCTAGGAAACTGTTAAGAATAAAAAATGTTGTGGACTGCTACAAGGACTTCCCCCGTTTTGGGGTTCGGTCTTCAGTTTCCAGATATTGACGAGCACCGACCCAAGGAGACGTTCAATACGCTGAACTTGTTGGACTTACTTATACGGACTTATTGAACCAGTGACGTGACATTTCTACGATGTTTGAAAGTTGAATGCATGTTTGGATTGAACAAGAATTGTACGTATTAATGACACAAAGCACACGGAATTTTAAATTGCTTTATTGAAATTATATGAAATAGAATTGCACTCGACGCGGGGTGGCTATGAACGCTTGGCCGCCACAATCCCTGTGGTAGTTTTTCTGACGCCTCCTGCTTAAAACCCCATAAGCCAGAATGATCGTGAGGCCCTGCTTTCACAGTCTATGTCCGTACTGGAAATCAAGATCAAACGAGCTTTTGCCTTTCTGCTCTATGGGAGGTTTCTTTCCTCCCCGAGCTTGCTTTTGGGCACCTGTGTGCAGAGTGGGTGGTATTCCACTGCTTACTCTGCTGCATTGTGAGGACTGTTGATTCCCCTTTTCAGCTTCCTGACTGCTAAGGTTACTCAGGAGTTTGTGGTGAAGTGCCTTATCAAAAACCTTTTGTAAAGCTAAATATATAGTAAGAAAAGTATTTAGAGAGCCAGTTTGGTGTCGTGGTTGAGTGAGCGGACTCTTATCTGGGAGAACCGGGTTTGATTCCCCACTCCTCCATTCGCACCTGCTGGAATGGCCTTGGGTCAGCCATAGCTCTTGGAGTTGTCCTTGTGAGCCAGTTTGGTGTAAAGGTTAAGTGTGCAGACTCTTATCTGGGAGAACCGGGTTTGATTCCCCACTGCTCCAGTTGCAGCTGCTGGAATGGCCTCGGGTCAGCCGTAGTTCTCATAGAGCTGTCCTTGAAAAGGGCAGCTTCTGTGAGAGTTCTCTCAGCCCCACCCACCTCACAGGGTGTCTGTTGTGGGGGGGAGAAGATATAGGAGATTGTAAGCCACTCTGATTCAGAGAAAAGGGCTGGGTATAAATCTGCAGTCGTCTTCTTGTATAAGTTCTGCTTTCTCTAGTGAAGCCTGAGGGTGCGTTCACATTACACTAAACAATGCACTTTGCAACTGGATTTTTACTTGTGTAAGAACAGCAAAAATTCACTTGCAAAATGTTAGTGTAGTGTGAACGCACCCTGAAGCAAAGTGAAACCAACTGAGTGTAGTTTGTCCATATATGTTTTCCTGAGAATGGGGCTCTCTCTGGTTGGCAACCAGAGAAGCCTATCAAGCTTTGGAAGGCTGCGATTGGTCCTTTCACAGGTCTTGTTGTTCAGTCGCACAGTCGAGTCCGGCTCTTTGCGACCCCATGGACAAAGTCATGCTAGGCCAGAAGGGCACAAAAGTGTCCCTCTCCTTCATTGGGAGGTCAGGGACCCTTTTAAAAATGTGATTTGTTCTCCCCAAGATCCTTTGTCTAGTGATGTCAGAAGTAGAACTCTGGGCCTTCTGCATCCTAAGCAAGTGTTTTCATTGAGTTATGGAGCCCTTTTATGAAGCTAGAGGGTGTGTCTGGTTTTATTTGGGGGGAGGGAGCAGGAAAGAACCCTGGTAAAGAGCTCTGGAGTGGGGAAAGAGAGCTCAAGAGCTGAAGGAGCCACTTGAAAGAGGAAAGGAATTAAGTAAGGTGGCGCAGGGTTCCCCCATAGTTTCATAGCTCTTGTAGGAGCTGTATTTACTAACCTTGGTGTCAAGGCAAAGAGAGATGCATAATGATGCAAATAGCGGCCACTGGTTTATATGGTACATGTGTGTGCCCAAATGTAATTCCCTAACGTTTCCCTGTGCTGGTCTTATGGGGACTGTTATTCCCAGCTTTTTTAAAGTTTCGTAGCATGGTCGTGTTGTAAAGTGTATACATATGTATTTTATCTTTTTATTTTATCTTTCTGTGCAGAGAAAGATATTTTTATTTTATCTTTCTGTGCAAAGAAAATTAAGAGTTTTAATCGGGGCTTTTTTTCTGCCAGAGCCCACAGGAGTGCAGCTGTGCTTGGGCTGGCCTGACCTTTCCTGTAGCAGGCCATGTGCTCCTCCACCAGCCCAAGCAGAGCTTGGCCTGATATGCAAATGAGCCCCTGCTGCACGTTTGCTTAAAAAAAAAAGCACTGCTTTTAATAGACATGTGTGTAATATTTGTTCATGTCTCACAGCTCTCAAACATCTGACGTTTATTCTATGCCACCTCTGGTGTAAGAAGAAGAAGATGATATTGGATTTATATCCCGCCCTCCACTCCGAAGAGTCTCAGAGAGGCTCACAATCTCCTTTACCTTCCTCCCCCACAACAGACTCCCTGTGAGGTAGATGAAGATATTGGATTTATATCCCGCCCTCCACTCCTAGGAGTCTCAGAGGGGCTCACAATCTCCTTTACCTTCCTCCCCCTCAACAGACACCCTGTGAGGTAGATGAAGATATTGGATTTATATCCTGCCCTCCACTCCTAGGAGTCTCAGAGCGGCTCACAATCTCCTTTACCTTCCTCCCCCTCAACAGACACCTTGTGAGGTAGATGAAGATATTGGATTTATATCCCGCCCTCCACTCCTAGGAGTCTCAGAGGGGCTCACCATCTCCTTTACCTTCTCCCCCCAACAGACACCCTGTGAGGTAGATGAAGATATTGGATTTATATCCCGCCCTCCACTCCGAAGAGTCTCAGAGCGGCTCACAATCTCCTTTACCTTCCCCCCCCCACAACAGGCACCCTGTGAGGTAGAGGAAGATATTGGATTTATATCCCGCCCTCCACTCCGAAGAGTCTCAGAGTGGCTCACAATCTCCTTTACCTTCCTCCCCCACAACAGACACCCTGTTAGGTGGGTGGGGCTGAGAGAGCTCTCTCAGAAGCTGCCCTTTCAAGGACAGAGGCTCAGAGCGGCCTACAATCTCCTTTCCCTTCCTCCCCCACAACAGACACCCTGTGAGGTGGGTGGGACTGAGAGAGCTCTCCCAGAAGCTGCCCTTTCAAGGACAGCGTCTGCCAGAGCTACGGCTGACCCAAGGCCATGCCAGCAGGTGCAAGTGGAGGAGTGGGAAATCAAACCCGGTTCTTCCAGATAAGAGTCCACACACTTAACCACTACACCAAGACTGGCTCCCAGTTGAACGAACTGAGGTTTAGCGACCTGCTCAGTGATATGTTTTGAACCGTCTTGTAGTTCGCTGTTCCAACTTAAATTTCACAACTAATGTTTGTTTTTTTTTGTCTCTCCCTCTCTCCTGCAGCTGAGCCTTTGCCTCTGATGGACCTCTGTCGACGTTCCGTGCGCCTCACGCTGGGCAAGGACCGGTTGAGTGAGATCCATGAGCTGCCGCTTCCTGAATCCCTCAAGAGTTACCTTCTCTATCAATAACTCCGCCGGAAGGACTCGCTTGCACAAGAGGGTGGCTGTGGCCTCTCTGGATGAGCAGCCCGCTTCCCCTGCCCTTCCCTCTCCTGGTGCAAACCTTTGGCAGGCAACTGGCTCGACGTCTGTTCCCCTTCACTCTGCCAAACCCAAACCCAGCTGTTTGGCAAGAGCTCCTTATGCAAATCTCGATCGGGGCAGGGGGAGAAGATCATAGCCCCCCCCCCCCCTAATCCAACCACTGACAAGCCAGCAGAACCTCGCTGTGCCCATATCTCGCTCATCCTTGGCCATCGTCTGAGTGGCGCTCTTGTTTGGTTCCCCTCTCTTACGCTGGCTGGAGAGGGAACAGGATTTGGGGGGAGACGGCAGCTAAGATTCCAGGTGCTAGGCCGCCTCGGCTGCAGTGTGCGAGTTGGCGTACCAAAACAGCCAGTTTTTTCCTCCAGCAGGCAAAACCGTGACAGAGAAAATGTCTCCGTTTGTTCAGACAAAGAGACTGCCGGAAGGGGCCCTGGCTGTCGCCGGGATTGGCTTTCTCCGTGCTGTGCCCCCTTGCTGTTGGGCCTTGTGTTGCCATACCAGTTCGGTACCGACTGGAGGCCCGAAACCTCGATGCTGCCATTTTGACTGCTCCGTCTGGATATTCACTTGAACCTGTAATTCTGAGGGTTGGCGTGAGAACATCTTCAAATGGTGCCCAGTTCCATTCTGCTGAAGGGGCCCCGGGCGGGAGCTTGCTCTTCTAGACTGACTTAAGTTCGTTGGCACAAGCCAAACCGATCGTTAAGGCTGGCCCTAGATTTCCCCCTGCCTCTTCCGTCCTCTTGTCAGCTTGAACAGAGCAAACTTTGGTTCTGAAACCCATGTGCTTCCTTCTCTCTCTGTAGTTTTCCAGGTGCATCGTTGGAGTCAGCCATCCTGGGTCTTGATCCGTGCATTTCCTGCTGTTGCAATTTGTGGCAAAACCAGAATTTTTAACTCCTTCCTTGGCGTTAAAGTTGTGTTAAAAGGGAGAGGAGAAAACTGATCCTTCGTAGTTACCTTAGGGCTGAAGACAAAGTTGTCTGCTTACCGGTAACCCCTTGTCTTGCCGTATCACTGCCTGACTTGTTGGATAGCTGGACAAATCTCTAGCCGGCTCTCAAGAGACGGCCTTGAGCAGCTGCTGTGAGCTGACCTCCTCCCCCCCCCCAAAAGGGCTTCCCCCCACCTTTTCTGTTCATTCAAGCTGTAAATTGGTCTGAAATGCAGGTCAGCAGTGAAGAATTGGATCCTTGGTTGGGGGTTGAATACAGCTGTTCTAGTTTCTTGACCTTCTTAGCCTTAACAAAAGGGAAGGGGGAGATGCATGTAGAAACACTGCTTGGTACAGAGTAGGGGAGTGAATGGGAAGGCAAGCTGTGTTCAGATCCTGATGTGCCCCGGTTGGTCTAGAAGAGCAAGTGAACTTTCTTATGTTGTTGTCGGGGCTATCCCAGTTCAGCAAACTTCTAAGCTGCCTTAGAGGGTTTAATCTTTGCACATGTTTTTTTCTTCTCCTGGGGAAGGAAAACACACACACTTGAGTGTCTTTCGCACCAGATTTGTGTAGGGGGGGAGGGTGTCTTCTCTTTTTATTCTGTACAGGTACAAATGGACTTGTTTGTTAGAAAAATGTTTAATATATTTTTTTGCTTCGGTTTGTAAAAAGGACTGTTTGGGGGTTATTTTTGTTTGTTTTGTTTTTAAGAAAAGCTGCTGTAGGGAGTTTATTTTTTTTGTTGTTGTTTTAAAGTAAAGTTGCCTATTTTTAAAAAGTGCACAGTGGGTGCCGAGTTCAGATCTGGGTGGGGACTTTGACCAGAGTTGTTTTTTTTCTTTAAAGGAAGGAAAAACATGTTAAAGGGTGGGACACTTTCGAATCACACAAGGTTTTAAATGTGTACAGAGCCAAGAATTTTAATTGAACGGTCCTGCATGCGTCTTCCACTGCCACCTGGAATTGGCCACATCGTCTGTTGTCTCTGGAACCAACTTCTTTCCTTTTCACCTCAGCCTCCTGTTTCCACCCGTGGTGTGTTTGGCTTGTACAGTTTTTAAATGTCTTGTTCTTCTTTTTTCCCCCTATTGACTATAGATAATCAGTAACCAAACTGAAAAAAAAATAAAAATTTATTAAATATTGAGAATTTGTGCTGATGGTTCCAAGTTATTGCAGTAACGGAGTACCTAGGAAAGGTTGCCTCTTATCAGCCTGGGCTTTTTGGACACAGAGGACTAGAGACTTGCATTGTTTAAAAAAAAAAGTATTGATGCCAAATTTAGAACAGATGTGCTTGTGAAGAAGATGATGATGATGATGATGATGATATTGGATTTATATCCCGCCTTCCACTCCGAATCTCAGAGAGGCTCACAATCTCCTTTATCTTCCTCCCCCACAACAGACACCCTGTGAGGTGGGTGAGGCTGAGAGAGCTCTCCCAGAAGCTGCCCTTTGAAGGACAGCTCTGCATGAGCTGTGGCTGACCCAAGGCCATTCCAGCAGATGCAAGTGGAGGAGTGGGGAATCAAACCCGGTTCTCCCAGATAAGAATCCACACACTTAACCACTACACCAAAGGGAGTACAAGACAAAAGCTTTGATCCTTTGCTTCTGCCTAGGAAAGCCAGGGAGTGGTTTCCTTGCTATCATTTTATCTTCAGATCCTTTGGGAGACTCTAGGCTGGAAAACTGAATGATGGGCCAGTGGCCACAGGGAGCCATGTTGGCCCAAAGCATAATCCAAAGACAAATGTAGAAGAAGAGTTGGTTTTAAACCCCGCCCTTCACTACCCAAAGGAGTCTCAGAGCAGCTTACAGTCTCCTTCCCTTCCTCTCCCTACAAACAGACACCCTGTGAGGTAGGCAGGACTGAGGGAGCTGTGGGTCACCCAGCAGGTTTCGTGTGGTGGCGGAGTGGGAAATCAAACCCGGCTCTCCAGATTAGAGACCGCTGCTCTTAACCGCCATGCCTTCTGCCAAGACCATTCTTATTGGCCTTCGTAAAAGTATGAGGTGGCTTTGATTTCTGACTGTCATAAGGTGATCTAGTCCGCCATGGTTTGCCTACTGAGGTTTGAGGGCCACCGGTTGCTACAGCTTTGCATGAGGAGGATTCTAGAGTTCAGTCTCTTGATCACAGGACCTGCGAGGGCAAAGCTGGAGAAGACTCCCATCTTAAAGAATTTGGCCAATGAAAGATATTGGGCTACACTAAAATTACTTTGGCCCTCTCCAAGAAGAAAAAGAAAACTCGAAGCACTCTTTCCTCAGAGAGGTATCACTTCACTTCTGTTTTTTTTCCCCCAACTCATTTTGCGGAGTGAGTCTTCATGCCTTCAACATCTGCAATTCAGCTTTGCTAGATGTGGAGAGGCATTGCGGGAAGGTCTTTATCGAAAATTCTGCGAGCGACTAGAGCAAAACTGTGCCAGCAGGAAACTTCTGCCTTGCTCTGACCTGGATAGCCACGGTGACCCCCATCTTGTCAGATCTCAGAAGCTAAACCAGGGTCAACTGTGGGTAGTACTTGGATGGGAGACCTCCTTGAAATACCAGAGCCAGGAGGTCGGGGCTGGCTTTATTCAGCCACCTCTCTGAATATCCTCCAGACCCCCAGTAGAGGTCAGTCACCAGAGGCTGACATCACTTCTAGTTGCAGGTACGCACCCCTCCCCCCCAAAAATACACCAAATACCAAAAGAAAAGAAAACTTCAGCCATGACACAGCATGAATACAGCACTGGCTTGCAAAGAGATATACGCCCCAGACCATGACTCAGGAGCCATATGCGGCTTTTTCACATATATTGTGTGGCTCCCAGAGGTCAAGGAGGCTTCTCAAGTAAGTGTGTTTAGCACTGGGACCTCAAGTCAGCCTCTGAGCGCTGATCCATAGGTAGGCGACTATTTCCACTGTGTGTGAAGTGTGGAAGGAGGGGAAATAGGCAGGCTTGCAAGCTCTTCTCCTCCACCGTAGAGGTCACCTGGAGCTCTTCAAGGAGCTGTATTTACTCAGCTCGGTGTAAAGGCAAAGAGAGATGCATGATGATGCAAATGGTGGTCAGTGATTTATACGGTACATGTGCGTTTCCTTCTCCCACTGGTGTCAAACAACAATTCCCTGGCCTTTCCTTATGCTAGTCTTATGGGGACTGTTATTCCCAGCTTTTGTTTTTTTTAAAAAAAGGTTGTCATCTTCTAGCACAGTCATATTGCAAAGTGCATACACATGTATTTTATCTTTCTGTGCAAAGAAAGAGTTTTAATAAAGATGTGTGTAATGTTTGGTTATGTCTTGCGGCTCTCCGACATCTGACGTTTATTCTATGTGGCTCTTATTTTAAGCAAGTTTGGCCACCCCCGCCCCAGACGCTGGGAAGCTTGAGATGTGTAGAACAACCACTCGGAGCCACCTATCTGTGGGACAGCAAAAGAGGTCTTGTGGCTGTCGACTAGGGGCCCCAACATGGTCCCCAGGAACGTCACAGTTCTTGCTTAACGCCTTTTCTGGTTTCTGCCAAAGGCTCTTGCCCTGTAATGCTTTTATTGGCTCTGAAGATTGGATTGGCTTTGCAGATGTTTAAATGCTTTAGTGGCCAGCTTCGAATGTGTTGGTTTTATTCTCAATCCCCTTTCCTCAGTGTCTTTATCCCTCTTTTGCCCTGCACTTGGGTTTCCCCTAAGTGGGTGGATGAAAGAAAGTACAATTCCCAAATGTTCTAAGACAGAGCTGGTGCTTGAAATGCTGAACGGTTACCATCAGTTACACATACATGATTGGGGTTTTTAAAAATTATGTGTTAGATGCAGAAAGTGGACAGAGGTGGCGTACTGGCGTTCTTTCCCCTAACAGGATTCAGGCAGGGACACCCAACAAAGTTGACAAGCGATAGGTGGGAGACGGTGGGGGACTTCTACTACTTGACTCCATGAGTAAGAGATGGAACGTGCCGCTGGTGGAGGTAGTAAGGGACAGGCATGGATTTAAAAAAGGGGGGTGATTCATGAAGGAGGGGTCTATCGATGGCTACTTGCCAGGATGACTAAAGCGTACCCCAGAAACTAGCGCTAGCAGGTAACATCAGGGAATAATAATAATAACATTTAATTTATACCCCGCCCTCCCCGCCAAAGCAGGCTCAGGGCGCCAGACTAGGCCTCTGTCCTCAGTTGGTTTGGTCTCCGGGGGCAACTGGCTGGCTGCTGTATGAGACTTGGATCCCTGATCAGATCCAGTAGGGCTTTCTGTATGTATGGTTGCCAATTTCCAGGTGGGGCCTGGAGCTCTCCCAGAATTGCATTTGAACAAGATCAGTTTCCCTGGACAAAATGGCCGCCGTTGGGAGTGGACACTCTGGCATTGTACCCCACTGAAGCCCCTCCCCAAACGTTTGCCCTTTTCCAACATCCACTCCCAAAATATCCAGAAATCTTCCCAAGACCTGGTAACCCTGTCCTGTGTCAAGATTGCTACCACCTCTGCCTCTATGAAGAACTCTGGCAGGTCAATGTATATTAAACCGTGCTAGGCTGCAGATGAGAATGCCGCAAGTGGAATTGATCGGCCTAAATTCCTGTTGGAGCAGGTAGCGGGATTGGGGGTGGCTAGGAGGGGGGCGCCTTTATCCAGGAGAACCATATGTGGGCAAACTCAGTTTCCCCCTCCAGCCTGTTCTCCTTTACGATTTCTGCTGGAATGCAACTTTGGCTGGGCCGTAAACTGCCTGGGGAGGAGTTGGGGAGGGTGGGGGGAGAGCATATTTTGTCCACGTTTCGCTTCCAGACACCCAAACAGGCGCTCGGGCCAGCTGCTGCAAGCAGCTGTAATCAATGACCTCTTTGCCGTTGGTGGTGTTTATGTACATTGCTGTGGCAACCGAGGCAGGCCGAGCATGGGGGGGGGGGGGAGAGGAGGGAGACGAGAGACTCCATGCAGCTCGAGTGTAAGGCTGCGACCAGTTTGTGAAGACATTTGTCTCTTTGACTCACTTCTCCAAGCCAGCTGGCAGCTTGGAGAATGCATTTAAAGTTGCTTTCTTTCCACTTCTCCCTCCCCCATCTATTTCCCTTCCTTCCTTCCCTCCTTTACTTTCCTTCCTTTCCCTTTCCTTCCTTCCTTCCTTCCTTCCTGGGCTCTTTTTCTAGCAGGAGCTCCTCTGGATATTAAGCCACGCCCCCCTGAGGTAGCCAATCCTCCAAGAGCTTAGAGGGTTCTTAATACAGGGCCTACTGTAAGCTCCAGGAGGATCAGCTACCTCAGGGGGGCGTGGCCTAATATGCAGAGGAGCTCCTGCTAGAAAGAGCCCTGCGTTCCCTCCCCTCCCCTCCCTCAAACATCTGACATACATTCTATGTGGCTCTTAGGTTAAGTAAGTTTGGCCACCCCTGGGCAATACCTTCCCATTTTTATGTCACTTGGGGAAGCAAGATCCTATTTTTCTGTGACAATTCCTCCGTCCTCGTAACCAGCATCGATGGAAGAAATGACCTAATTTTAGTTTTCAGAGTAGTGTAATATGTATAGATGGCAGGATTAAACCCTCCTGTGTGCTTAAAGTAGCCCTCCTAGCGTAGAATTCGGTACCTTTGTGATCTGGAATGTCATTCTTACCAAGTTGCTTTGGCTCCTCATTGGAGTGAAAAGCTGGCTATAAATAGCTACCTAAAAATAAACAGCCAGGGTAGGTATAATCTAGTACGTGTGTGTGTGTGTTGTAAATGGCTGCACTACAGTTTTTAAAATAGCCAACCCAGTCTAATTCAAATCCAAGTTGACCTTTACTGACATAAAAACCCAGTCTGGTTGTTAATAACTTTAAGCCTGGTGAACCTGTTGAACGAATCCTTATGCTAGCCTGTAAATGTATGACTCTCTGATGGTTTCCCCTATGCAGGGGGGTCAAACATGCGGCCCAGGGGCCAAATCAGGCCCCAAGAGGGCTCCTTCTGCTTCTCTCTTGCTTCCTTCTGCATCACAGCTTGCTTTGCCAGGCTTGCTCAATCGCACAGGAGCTACAGAGCAAAGCGTCTATTTTCTCCATTGGCTGAGGCTCCTCCCTTGGGAAGGAAGGAAGGAAGAAGGAATAGCTCACTTTGCCAGGCTCTCTCAATCGCACAGCAGAGCTATTGAGCCAAGCCTCTCTTCCTTCTATTGGCTGAGGGAATAAGAAGGAAAAAGCCAGAGCTTCCTTTGCCCAGTTCCTTGGAGCGCACAGGAGAGATACAAAGAAAGCATTTCTGAGACCAACGAGTGCTAATATTTTAAGCATGTTTTATTTCAAGCTTTTAAAAAATCTCTGCGTTTGTCTGTATCCTTTACAAAATTTGTGTCTTTGCTACCTGGCTTGACATTTTATGACACACATGGCCTGGCCCGACAAGTTCTCATTTAGGTCAGATCCGGCCCTCATAACAACGAGTTCAACGCCTCTGCCCCATAGCATTCTGGGAATGGCAGATGGGAACTCTTTGGTCAGGATTCCTTGTATGTGAGCACTTTATACCCTTCTGCACAGCGTTTTTCGGGCAGGAGCAGAGCTCCGCCTAGGTTGGCCAGGGCTCCAGTTGGCACACTGGGGACGGTACAGGGAAGCATCTTTAAATGCCTTCCCAATGGCTTCAGCCTTCCCCAACGCCAACTATAGAGCCCATGGTACTCCAGGAAGGCTCCTTGCCCACCACGGCCCCCCCTGCCACCGCCCGCCTTCCCTTCCTCCCTCCCTGGTGCTGCAACGCAGTGCCGCACTCCATCGTCCCCCCCATCATAGTACACAACACCAAGGCTGGGCCCCACCGGCTTCAATGCGGGTGGCACACCATCTAATGCTTTGGAGCGCACGGGGGAAAAGGCTTCTCCCCCCTCCTTCCTGGAATCGGAAGTGAGGGGGAGTGAAGCCTTCTCCGATGTGTGCCTCAAAGCATCAGAACAGTGGTCTCGAACTCATTTGCTATGAGGGCCGGATCTGACATAAGTGAGACCTTGCTGGGCCGAGCCATGTTGGACCAGGCCTGGGTGTACCTATTTGAGATTAGGTAGCAAAGATATAAATGTTATAAAGGACACAGACAAACATAATTAAATGTTGTTTTTTAAAAACTTAAACCATGCTTAAAACATTCACATTTGCTGGTTAAAAAGTGCTTTCTTTGTATTTCTCCCATGGGATCCAGGGAACTGGGCAAAGGAAGCCCTGGCTATTTCTTTCCTTCCCCAGGGGACCAGGAAGGGGAGGATCCTCAGCCAATAGAAGGAAAAGAGGCTTAGATCAGTTGCTCTGCTGTGTGACTGAGCAAGCCTGGCAAAGCAAGCTGAGATGCAGAAGGAAGCAAGAGAGGGAGAAGGAAGCAGACAAGAGCCAGTTGCTCGGGGGCCTGATAGGAGCCCTCTGAGGGTCTGATTTAGGGTTGCCAATCCCCAGGTGGGGACTGGGGATCCCCCGGTTTGGAGACCCTCCCCCCACTTCAGGGTCGTCAGAAAGCGGGGGGGGGGGGAGGGGAGGGAAATGTCTGCTGGGAACTCTGTTATTCCCTATGGAGATTTATTCCCATAGAAAATCATGGAGAATTGATCCGCAGGTATCTGGGGCTCTGGGGAGGCTGTTTTTTGAGGTAGAGGCACCAAATTTTCAGTATAGCATCTAGTGCCTCTCCCCAAAATACCCCCCATGTTTCAAAAAGATTGGACCAGGGGGTCCAATTCTATGAGCCCCAAAAGAAGATGCCCCTATCCTTCATTATTTCCTATGGAAGGAAGGAATTGAAAAGGTGTGCCATCCCTTTAAATGTGAAGGCCAGAACTCCCTTGGAGTTCATTTATGCTTGTCACACCCTTGCTCCTGGCTCTGCCCCTAATGTCTCCTGGCTCCACCCCTAAAGTCTTCTGGCTCCACCCCCAAAGTCCCCAGATATTTCTTGAATTGGACTTGGCAACCCTAGTCTGATTTGGCCCCCGGGCTGCATGTTTGACACCCCTGCATTAGATGGTACACCAGCCGCATTAAAGCCGGTAGGGCCTAGCCTCAGTGCGCTCCTCTGAACGTGCCGGGGAGGGGGGGGTTGGGGGCAGGCAAAGCGCAAGGGAAGGGAGGGGGCGGGCGGCAGTAGCTGCGGTGGCAAGGGGGAGGCAAGCAGGCAAACTAGGCGGTTGTCATGGGCACCGGGGGGGGGGAGCCCAATTCGGCGCCCTCTCCTCCCGGTGCCCTAGGCAACCACCTAGTGGGCGAGCTGGCCCTGGCAGCGGATGCACCAGGGAAGGCACAGGGGAGCTCCTGCTGGGCTTTTTCTTATGTACCGTCTCGGTTCTATATAGAGATGTGTCAACCCAGGCCTTCTTCACCCATCCACTGGTTTTGCCCTTTTCTTCAGTGTATAAAGCTCTTGCTGACAAATCCACTTCCTTGCATTTGACCGGATGTTTAAGTGCACTTAAGGCAAATTTCTGCTCCAATAAACATGCCGCAAGTTCTTTTCTTTTTAAAAATTTCCAGTTACGTGGGGAAAGGGAAGTACCAAGCTAGTTTAACTATGCGTTGTATGCACTGAAGTCATCTTCAGGTTCACAGCCTTCCGAGCTGCCGTGCCTTGGACTTAAATTCGCCTCTTCCCCTTTGGAAAACGGCAAGTCGAAAGCCTCGTCACGCATCTGACCAGAGAAGCGTAACAATCCAATTTACTTGGCGAAGGATTCACTTCAATTTCAGGCTGCACTGCTGATAATTTTGAAACCATTTCCAAAAGAGATCTAGGTGCTAATAATAGCTCGCGCGAGCCAGTTTCCCAGTTCTGATTAGTCTTGCTTGTGTTGGCACCATTGTTGAACGTGTTGCCTTGGAGTTGTTTGTTGATCTGGGCTTGCAGAGGCTTTCTCTGCCAGAATTAAAAGCAGCTTTGAAATGGGGTTCGCAGAGGCCCTCGGTTCAAAACACACGGAGTCCTTGGATGTGCATGGACTGGCGTCACACCCATCCAAACCTTTGGTGCTCCTCTATTAGGAAATTGATTTTTTGATATGACTGGATGAACTGATGTAACCCAGCTTTTTAAGGAAGATGCATGCAGTTACATTTATTTACAAAACTTATATATATTTTTCCCCTATCCTATCAGGGCTACCAAGGTGAATATGGCTTCCAACCACTGGACATGGCCTTCTCCAGGATGGCACCAGTCCTATATTGCCTACACAGAGTGCCAAAAGGTAAAGGTAGTCCCATGTGCAAGCACCAGTCGTTTCTGACTCTGGGGTAACGTCACATCACAACATTTTCATGGCAGACTTTTTTTTTATGGAGTGGTTTGCCCTTGCCTTCCCCAGTCATCTACGCTTTCCCCCTTGCAAGCTGGAGACTCATTTTACCAACCTTGGAAGGATGGAAGGCTGAGTCAACCTAGTACATTCATAATAGTTCTCATGTGCTTCCTAGGCAATGAGGTGAGAAAAGTGTTTTATCAGCCCAGTGAGACTAGCTAGATTTTGATGGGTTAAAGGGCAAAGGGTTAGATCTTCAGAGAGAAAGATTTGTCAATCCAGTGAATGCAAGATTATTCCCAAGGGGTAGCCAGGTTAATGGGTTAGAGAATAAATTGATGGGTTTGGATAAGAGAGAATTAAAGGGTTTGGAACACTTTCCCTATGAAGAGAATTCAAGGGTTGGAACACTTTCCCTATGAAGAAAGGTTAAAACGCTTGGGGCTTTTTAGCTTGGAGAAATGTCAACTGAGGGGTGACATGATAAGAGGTTTACAAGATTATCCATGGGATAGAGAAGGCAGAAAAAGAAGTCCTTTCTCACAACACAAGAACTCGTGGGCATTCAATGAAATTGCTGAGCAGTCGGGTTAGAACAGATAAAGGGAAGTCCAAAGGGTGGTTAACACATGGGATAACACAGGAAGTGGTGGCAGCTGCAAGCATAGACAGCTTCAAGAGGGGATTGGAGAAACATATGGAGCAGAGGTCCATCAGTGGCTATTAGCCACAGTGTATTGTTGGAACTCTCTATCTGGGGCAACTGATGCTCTGTATTCTTGGTGCTTGGAGTGGGGGGGGTGGGAGGGCTTCTAGTGTCCTGGCCCCGCTGGTGGACCTCCTGATGGCACTTGGGAGTTTTTTGGCCACTGTGTGACACAGAGTGTTGGACTGAATCGGCCATTGGCCTGATCCAACATAGCTTCCCTTAATTTCTTATGTTCTAGAATCAGTTAAGAACGTAAGAACATAAGAGAAACCATGTTGGATCAGGCCAATGGCCCATCCAGTCCAACACTCTGTATCACACAGTGGCCAAAAATTTATATATATACACACATATATATATACACACTGCGGCTAATAGCCATTAATAGACCTCTGCTCCATATTTTTATCTAACCCCCTCTTGAAGCTGGCTATGCTTGTAGCCGCCACCAACTCCTGTGATAGTAGATTCCACATGTTAATCACCCTTTGGGTGAAGAAGTACCTCCTTTTATCCATTCTAACCCGACAGCTCAGCAATTTCATTGAATGCCCACGAGTTCTTGTATTGTGAAAAAGGGAGAAAAGTACTTCTTTCTCTACCTTCTCCATCCCATGCATAATCTTGTAAACCTCTATCATGTAACCCCGCAGTCGACGTTTCTCCAAGCTAAAGAGCCCCACACGTTTTAACCTTTCTTCATAGGGAAAGTGTTCCAAACCTTTAATCATTCTAGTTGCCCTTTTCTGCACTTTTTCCAATGCTATAATATCTTTTTTGAGGTGCGGTGACCAGAATTGCACATAGTATTCCAAATGAGACCGCACCATCGATTTATACAGGGGCATTATGATACTGGCATTATGATACTTGTGTGTCTCTTGTGATGGAAGAAGTGAGGTTATATCAAACAGTGATGGGACAGATCTCATGAAATTTTGGAAGCCGCTTTGGACCACTGATCCATCTTTCCCAGTGTGGGACAGTCTGGTTTCCAGAAATTGACCAGGGTCTTGGGCAAAGGTCTCATGTCTTACAGCCTTCGAACTGGAGATGCCCAAGCCTTAGATCTGAGACTTGTGTTACATGGGAACCTTAGAATTTCTCTTTGCGCCCTGCTTCGCTTCAGAGCCTGCTGGGGCACCCTGGAAGAATTGTTTTCTACATCGACGCTTTCCAAAACGTTGATGACTCCACAAGTGTTTCCAGATGGATATATCTCCTGCACAACCCCAAAATGCTGCAAAGAATTCTGGAATATGTTTTTCGAGAACTATTTATTGGCCATTGTGGAGCCAAAGGTGAGAGGTTAGAAACAGCAAAAAATGATGCCCATTTTCAGTCTTTAACTTATCAGATGTTTTGCGTTTTGAATCTTACTCAATTTCTCTTTCCAGCAACGCCATCCGAAGCAGAGCAACCCTCTTCCCAGCCAGTTGAAGTCAATGGGCGTAGAACGGTGTCACTTCAGTTAGGATTGCTATAGGTACCCAGCACATGATGCCTTGTGCTTTCGCACTTCCATGTGAATACAGAGAAAACACTGGATCAGGCCTTGGGTCTGTCGTAAGAGAGCCAGTTTGGTGTAGTGGTTAAGTGTGCGGACTCTTATCTGGGAGAACCGGGTTTGATTCCAAACTCCTCCACTTGCAGCTGCTGGAATGGCCTTGGGTCAGCCATAGCTCTCGCAAGAGTTGTCCTTGAAAGGGCAGCTGCTGGGAGAGCTCTCTCAGCCCCACCCACCTCACAGGGTGTCTGTTGTGGAAGGGAGAAGATATAGGAGATTGTAAGCTGCTCTGAGTCTCTGATCCAGAGAAAAGGGTGGGGTATAAATCTGCAATTTTTCTTCTTTGGAGAGCCAGTTTGGTGTAGTGGTTAAGTGTGCAGACTCTTATCTGGTAGAACCAGGTTTGATTCCCCACTCCTCCGCTTGCAGCTGCTGGAATGGCCTTGGGTCAGCCATAGCTCTGGCAGAGGTTGTCCTTGAAAGGGCAGCTGCTGTGAGAGCCCTCTCCAGCCCCACCCACTTCACAGGGTGTCTGTTGTGGGGGAGAGAGATAAAGGAGATTGGGAGCCACTCTGAGACTCTTCGGAGTAGAGGGCGGGACATAAATCCAATATCTTCATCTACCTCACAGGGTGTCTGTTGTGGGGAGGGGGAACGAAGGGAAAGGAGATTGTGAGCCGCTCTGAGACTCCTCAGAGAGGAGGGCAGGATATAAAGCCAATACCTTCATCTACCTCACAGGGTGTTTGTTGTGGGGCAGGGAGATAAAGGAGATTGTGAGCCACTCTGAGACTCTTCAGAGTGGAGAGCGGGATATAAATCCAATATCTTCTTCTTATCCAGCTCCCTGTTACTGGCTGTGACTCATCAGAGGCCTCCTGGAAACTCCTAAGAAGGGGACACAGACTACATTTTTTTTCCCTCCAGTCCTTTTGTCTTGAGCGCCAGTTTGGTGTCGTGGTGAAGTGTGCGGACTCTTATCTGAGAGAACAGAGTTTGATTCTCCACTCCTCCATTTGCACCTGCTGGAATGGCCTTGGGTCAGCCAGAGCTCTTGTAGGGCAGCTTCTGGGAGAGCTCTCTCAGCTCCACCTACCTTCAGGGTGTCTGTTGTGGGGGAAGAAGATAAAGGAGATTGTGAGCCGCTCTGAGACTTTGATTCAGAGAGCAGGGCGGGGTATAAATCTATGGTCGTCTTCTTCTTCTGGTAACCAGTGCTGGTAAAGGAAAGTGTCCTCAAGTCACAGCTGATTTATGGCAATCCTGTAAGGTTTTCAAGGCAAGAGACGAATAGAGACCGTTTGCCACAGTGTATTGTTGGAACTCTCTGTCTGGGGCAGTGATGCTCTGTATTCTTGGTGCTTGGGGGGGGGCACAGTGGGGAGGCTTCTAGTGTCCTGGCCCCACTGGTGGACCTCCTGATGGCACCTGGGTATTTTGGCCACTGTATGACACAGAGTGTTGGACTGGATGGGCCATTGGCCTGATCCAACATGGCTTCTCTTCTGTTCTTATGTCTGGGGCAATGATGCTCTGTATTCTTGGTGCTTGGGAGGGGCAACAGTGTGAGGGCTTCTAGTGTCCTGTCCCCACTGGTGGACCTCCTGATGGCACCTGGGTTTTTGGCCACTGTGTTGGACTGGATGGGCTATTGGCCTGATACAACATGGCTTCCCTTACGTTCTTATGTTCCCAAATTATGTGTACCTCCAAAAGTTTGTGAGCAGAACATGAAGACAGCGGCCTTCCCCTTTGTTGGTTGTATCTAGAATCTTGTTTTAAGAGGTAGACTTCTCCTGAAATGGATGTTCTTTTTAGCAGCCAGGTACCTGTTCTTTCTGAATGTTATATCTGTTTAAAAACTACCCCACCCCCCCGCAAATTTAGTGTCGTTGCTGCAACTTTTAGTGATGAAGTCCTTAAATGAATTTCATTTGTGCACAACAAGCAGTTTCTTCTGTCTGTTGATCCGCTGAACCATTTTATGGGTGACTCAGAGGAGCAGACTCCTCTCTGCTCTTAGGTTTGAAATTGGATCTCTCAAGATAAGCAGCGGTAATTTATAGACTGTATCAGGAAATGCTGGAGTGCTGAGGGGACTTAATGGAATAAGCAGAGGCTGTCTGTTGCATCTCTGTGTGGATTCCTGTTCTGGCTTTCTGCAAATAAGTTCTGCCGTTTGGCCGCAGCAGATGTGATTGAACCGTACAGCTGCATTTACCACAGAGCTATGACCTCTCCTCTCCCACAAATAAATCCGTGTCTGCTTTTATATGCAGAAGGTCTCCGATTCAATCCCAGTGCCAGTTTGGTGTAGTGGTTAAGAGCATGGACTCTAATCTGGGAGAACCAGGTTTGATTTCCCCCTCCTCCACTTGCAGCTGCTGGAATGGCCTTGGGTCAGTCACAGTTCTCAGAGCTGTTCTCTCAAGAGCAGTTCTCTCAGAGCTCTCTCAGCCTCACCTGCCTCACAAGGTGTCTTGTTGTGAGGAGAGGATGGGAAAGGAGATTGTAAGCCACTTTGAGTGAAGAGCAGGGTATAAATCTAATCTCCTCCTCCTCCTCCTTCCTCAAGTGTTCAGAAGGACCATTGTCTGTTAAAGCCCCTGCAGAATAGCTTCCTGTCGGAGTAGACAACATTAATCTAGGACAGGGATGTCAAACATGCAGTTTGAGGGTTGAATCAGGCCCCTGGGGGGCTCCTATCAAGCCCCTGAGCAACTGGCTGTCATCTGCTTCCTTCTCTCTCTCTCTCTCTTGCTTCCTTCTGCATCACAGCTTGCTTTGCAAGGCTTGCTCAATCGCACAGGAGCTACAGAGCAAAATCTCTATTTTCTCTATTGGCTGAGGCTCCTCCCTTAGTGAGGAAGAGGGGAGGAATAGCTTGCTTTGCCAGACTCTCTCAATCGCACAGCAGAGCTACTGAGCGAAGCCTATCTTCCTTCTGTTGGCTGAGGCTCCCACCCCAATCCCCTGGGAAAGGAAGGAAAAAGCCAGAGCTTCCATTGCCCAGTTCCCTGGATCCCATGGGAGAAATACAAAGAAAGCATCTTTAAGACCAATGAGTGCTAACGTTTTAAACATGTTTTAAGTTTTTAAAAATATACCGTATATATGTTTTTTGTCTGTGTTCTTTATAAAATTTATATCTCTGCTGCCTAATCTTAAATAGGTACACACATGCCCGGCCCAACATGGCCCAGCCCGGCTCAACAAGGTCTCATTTAGGTCAGATCCGGCCCTCATAACAAATGAGTTTGACACTCCTGATCTAGGAGGACACTGACAGGGCTCCATGGTCGGCAGGATCATACATGAGAAAAGACAGGAGTTTCCATGTTGTTTCTCTGCATGAGTATCAGGTCTGACTTCTTTGCAACCAGGAGATGTGCCTGGGTGAACATCGAACGGCAACACACAGGTGGTGGGTTCTTTTTTTAGGGCCTATAACGCCAGTTCTAAAAATAAACCGGTGGGGGAGGGGGTTGTAATGGATTCCTGATGTTTTAATCGGTACCATAGAAACAGTAAGAAGTAGCCAGAAAAGAAAAACAGCTCACAGCGGAGCACGGTTGAGTTCCGGATCTGTCCAGGCTCCCATTTTGATTTACGAGTCACTCGCCGTCTTGTCCGCCCTTCAGACAGAAAACTATTTGAACCAGCTGCCAGATGTTTTGTCTGACTTGTGTGTTTTACAGCTTGCTTACTGTTTAGCAAGAACTCTCCTCCTGCTTGGAATTCACAGCGCCCTGGCGCGGTCCAGTCCTGTTTTTCCTCCCCTCCCTCCTCCTGCCCTTTCCCCACTCGGGAACACATGAATTTCGGACAGCTTGCCCCTTATCGAGCTATGGCGAGTTGTGAGCCAAGCTGTTCTGTTTTGCAACGTTGCCTAAACGTGCAGATGCACGCTTAGGCTATTTTGGTGCTTTTCCGTCCTTTAGGCAAAGTACTGGCTTCCACTTTATAAACGGCATGAATTAAGACCAGGCCCAGGCTGCAGAAGGCTTATGGAAGTACCTTCGAGTGCTTTGGGCTTGTAGAATCTGGGGTCCAGCGGTGATTCTGCACAGCATGCCAAAAATACTACCTGAAAACCTGTCAAGAGACGCTCATGGGGTCTCAACCGGCCTTTCTCTCAAAAAGGGCTCTGACCCTACAAATGGTCCTTACGATCAGCAACCTAGCAACTTTGGGTAATACCCGGCCCCAGAGACATCCATTTGGCCTCAACGAGGGCCAGGGCCTTTTCAGCTCTGGCCCCTGCCTGGTGGAATGAGCTCCCTCTGGAGATCCGGGCCCTGCGGGATCTGCTTCAATTCCCCAGGGCCTGTAAAACAGAGCTCTTTCGTCAGGCTTTCAGCTGAGGCAGTGGGCCTCACTTGTTACCGGCCTCTCCCCTCCCCTCACTCATTCCATCCCAGCACTACAAGATCTGCTGAACCTGCACAATAGGTCACGTCTGTGAGGCAGAATCTGCCATCTTAGTCTTTGTAATTTTAGATTTTATATATTTTAAATTGGTCTTTTACTGTTTTTACTGTTGACTGTTTTTATGATGTAACCCGCCCTGAGCCTGTTCTATGGGAAGGGCAGGCTAAAAATTGATTGAATGAATGAATAAATGAATGAATGAATGAATGAATGAATGAATGAATGAATGAATGAATGAATGAATGAATGAATGAATGCTACTGATCCAACTTGTCTAGCTACCATTTGGGGTGCAAGGAAGCCAAGCGATTCTAGCCCTAAGGTCTTGTGAGCTTCCAATCCATTGCAGAATGAAAGGAAAGATGGCCACCAGTTTTACTACTTGCAGTAGAAAAATGGTCAGCGACGGGATCGGCCTGTGTTGAATGGGCGTTCAGTTGTGAGGCCATAGATGGTGGGCATACAACTGGTAAGCGGGGCGGGGGGGGGGAGTCTCTTTTATCGAGCTTCCGCTAATGGTTAAGGCATCACTTCTGCAAACTCATTTAGATACATACAGAGGAAATAGAAGCTTTTTTGTTTAAAACAATTTTATCCAGTAACATATGGTAACAATCAATTCTTGCATTATTAATCACTTCTTTTTATCTATCCCATATATTACGTACTTTTCTAACCCCTCCTCCCCCCGTTACTTGACCCCCGCCAGTGTTGTATACTTAAAATAGTAATATTTAAAGGTACCCTTGACTAATAAAACAAAATTTCTATTTTTCTTTCTTTTAAGACTTTATCATTATCAAAAATTGTCCAATGTCCCTTTTAATTTCCACTCTTTTTCTATATAACTTCTAAACTTCCACTCTAACTTAAAAGTTTCTAGATCATTTATCCACATCGGATAAACGGCAGGTGTTTGAAGGAAGGAAGGCAATAGTTGGGAGGTGAGGTGAAATAAAGCAGCTTTAACTTTAAAAGCATTCTCTAAGCTGCTGGCTGGCCTTGGCTTGGAGAAGTGATTTAAAGAGAGAAATGCCTTCTCAAGCTGGCTAACACGGCGATGGGGGCTTCAAGAGGGCTCTTTCACAATACCTGTTCTATGTCTATGTATGTGCATGGGATCTCCCCCTCCCCATCCATCTGTACCATGAAGAATAGCTGAAATGACCAGAACCTCTTGTGAACTACAGAGGAGGCCACCCACTGCATCTCTGCCGGCTGGTAATTCTGTCACCCCGCAGGGCCCTGGTGTGACTGGGCCATTCAGCTGCTCATTTCATACCAGCCCTTGCCACAGGCAAATAACCCTATCCCATCTCTGCATTTATACAATCCCAGCACACTTGAACGTCTGGCCTCTGAGGAGTCTGCCTGTTGCATCTCTGTATGAGTCATCACTCTGGACTCGTCTCATTCCAGTCAGGAATGAACTCCCTCACTCACACAGAAGCAAAAGTTCCTTTTGCATAGACAGCTGTTTGCTGTAACTTCAGGAGACGTGAATTAAATGAGTGTAACTGTAATTGCGATGTTTGAGACTTGAAGGGGAAACAGATATAGTGGGAGACAATTACACACACACACACACACACGGTTGCTGTAATGTAAAAACCACCTGCAACCCTCTTTCAAACCTTGAGAAATGGATTGGAAGCAGTTTCTGGAGAGGACCGTTGGGCGATATTTATATAACGAGTTCTTGTCTGGGTTTTTATGTTCTCACCAGCTCTGTGCTTTTGTTCCTAGCGAGCCTCCTGTTGACTGTTAGCGCTGAACTCTGACATCTGATGTCCTGAGAACAGGGTGTGTGATTTTAAAACATATATATATATATATATTAGGAAGTTGCTTGGCCCTGATGCCTTACTTCCTAGCAGAGCTGCACTGAAATGCTACCCAATGGCATCCCCCAAGAGAAATCCAAGCAAAACTTTCAAGCAAATCACAGACAGAGAGAGGTTTCCGTATCTGGGAGACGTTCCAAAAGCTTGTCTTTAAAAATGGAAAAAGAAGCAATACTTTACACCAAAAAGGGGGGGGGGTTACTCGTGAGATAAGGATATATGCTGGTAATTTTTTGTGGCCAATTTAAGTGACTGTGCAAAAAGCAACTGAATTTAACTTGGCTTGAGGCCAATCCACACTCCTGAACTAACAAATAGAGGATTTGGGTTGTTGTTAATCTGTACATAATTGAGAACTAATTCTAGGTTCTGGTAGACCCCTCAGCGACAAAGTGGCTGCGGGGAGGAGAGAGTGGATGTTCAACGCCATTCCCACCAGCTGATGGGAAATAGTGTCTAGGCCTGCCAACTCCAGATCAGGAAATTCCTGGAGCTGCGGAGAACCGGATTTGATTCCCCACTCCTCCACTTGCAACTGCTGGAATGGCCTTGGGTCAGCCATAGCTGTTATAGGAGTTGTCCTTGAAAGGACAGCTTCTGGGAGAGCCCTCTCAGCCCCACCCACCTCACAGGGTGTCTGTTGTGAGAGAGAAGATAATGAAGATTGTAAGCCGCTCTGAGACTCTGATTCAGGGAGAAGGGCGGGGTATAAATCTGCAGTCGTCATCGTCTTCTTCTACACAGAGTCCTGGAAACTTGACGATTGTGAAATATTATAACAGAGGTGAATAGAAGAATTTATGCTATTGATGTTAAGAAGCTGTATTGCCTTACATAGTATACAGGGGCCATTTTGGAGAAAACTAGTTGGCGGAGCACATTAGCATATGCCCCTCCCAGCCAAAAACAACCCGATGCAAGAAAGGAGGGCCCCAGGTGAGCGAGGCCTGCATGGGCTGGCTAGAGATCCAGCCAGCCCAAGCAGGCCTTGCTCACCTGGGCCTCTCCTGAGCCTCCCCCCCCCCAGCCACCCGCCGCCCAAAATCACACAAGAAGTGGAGAAAGGGTGGCTCAAGCTTCTCCAGGGGTTAATGAGGGTTTCTGGGGACGTGGCCAAGCCCCTGGGGGCTGTCTATTTGCCCGCACTCCTAACCCAGGGATTGTTATGCAGATGCACCTACTATTCAATGAACAAGATAGGTGGGGAGAAGGAGGGGGAACCCTCAGAAAGGTTCGGGAGCTGTGCTCCTGTGAGCTCCCGCTGAACCAGAGGCCTGATAGTATATATAAACTGTATATTTTGTATTCTTTTTCAGTGCATCCTTTCCCCTTCCACGATCACCTGGAAACTGGCAACCCTACAATGGTTGAAACCGCAGCCGGCTGCCGTGGCCTTTCCGCTGGTCTTTGGTCCCCTCCCTGCCACGCCAAGATGCCCAGGAAAAGGCAGGTGCTCTCCTCTCTCTGTCACTGGGTGGGTTATGATGAGTCGCCCCTGGGAAGGGAAGGCCGAGGCTAGCCAGGAAGCTGGGCGGCCCCAGCCGTCTCGAGAATTTCCCTCCCATCTCTGGAATTTTACTCCAGAGATGGGAGTGGTGGTGAACAGTGTGTGGGGTGGGAGATGGCAGTGGAATAGGGTTGCCAAGTCCAATTCAAGAAATATCTGGGGGCTTTGGGGGTGGAGCCAGGAGACTTTGGGGGTGGAGTCAGGAGGCATTAGGGGTGGAGCCAAGATCAAGGCTGTGACAAGTATAATTGAACTTCAAAGGGAGTTCTGGCCATCACATTTAAAGGGACGGCACACCTTTTCAATGCCTTCCTTCCATAGGAAATAATGGAAGGATAGGGGCACCTTCTTTTGAGGCTCATAGAATTGGACTCCCTGGTCCAATCTTTTTGAAACTTGGGGGTTATTTTGGGGAGAGGCACTAGATGCTATACTGAAAATTTGGTGCCTCTACCCCCAAAAACAGCCCCCCCAGAGCCCCAGATACCCGTGGATCAATTCTCCATGATTTTCTATGGGAATAAATCTCCATAGGGAATAACAGAGTCCCCAGCAGACATTTCCCTCCCCTCCCCCCGCTTTCTGATGACCCTGAAGCGGGGGGAGGGCCTCCAAACCGGGGGATCCCCTGCCCGCACCTGGGGATTGGCAACCCTACAGTGGAATATATGTAGGGCTGCCAAGCCCCCATTCCAGGTGGGAATTCCCCCGCCCAGGAGGTTCCCAGGAAGCTCTTGGAGGATTGGCTGCATCAGGCAGGGGTGTGGCCTAACATGCAAAAGAGCTCCGGCTACAAAAAAGCCCCGATGAACAGGATCATATGAACATATGAAGCTGTCTTATACAGAATCAGACCCCTCGTCCATCAAAGTCAGTCTTGTCTACTCAGACTGGCAGCGGCTCTCTAGGGTCTCAAGCTGAGGTTTTTCATGCCTACTTGCCTTGGACCCTTTTTAGTTGGAGATGCTGGGGATTGAACCTGGGACCTTCTGCTTACCAAGCAGATGCTCTACCACTGAGCCACCGTCCCTCCCCGAAAATACTATACATAGTATTTTTTAGAACAACAACAAGGATTTTCTCAGTCACTCTCCTGTTTAGGTGCTGTATACCACAGAAGTAAGATATCGCTCTGTTCCTTTCTCTCTTGCTTTGCTTTCTCCTGTGCCCTCCTGACCGATTCAATGTACAGTGGTGACTGTGACGCGATTTGGATGGTATGCCACCCCTTCCACTGCCGCAGCTATGGGTAACTCCAGAGTCACCCCAAACGGATGGACGTTTCCGATGACAAACGTTTGGTTTGGTCCTTTAGCGGGAGACTGCATGAAGAGCCCAGCCACTGCCTGAGAGGGGGCCAGACAGGAGCTAGGCCTAGGAATCCATTTAGGGTGGGAGAGAGACAGCCGTGTGAACCAGAATTCCCGGTCTGGAGGACGCAGCTGCATCCCGTCTGGCTCGGACGGCCTGCTGAGGATGCTGCGACCCTCCCTTTCACACGCCCACATTGTCGGCTGCTTCCTTCTGAAACTGTCCTGGGATAGGAGAACCAGGCTTGCCAACTCCAGGTTGGGAAACTCCTGAAGATTTTTTTTTGGGGGGGGGGGAAGCTTAGTTTGGTGTTTTGCAGAAAGGAGGGACCTCAGAGGGGATATAAGGTTGCCAACCTCCAGGTGACACCTGAACATCTGCTATTACACTCCATGCTCCCTCTAAGCTGTGGAGTCTTGTGAGCAAAGATTCTACTTTGTGAGCTTCTGGCATTAAAGTTGTGAGCTACTGCATCAATTCGTTTGCTCTGGGGCCATTTTTTCTGAGCTGAGACAAAAATGTGTGAGCCGAAGGCTAAAATACTGTCAGCGAGCTCACACTAACTCAGCTTAGAGGGAACATTTATTTACAATTGATGATGATGATAAAGATGATGATATTGGATTTTTATCCTGCCCTATACTCTGAATCTCAGAGTCTCAGAGCAGTCACAATCAACACTCCCTCTAAGCTGCAGAGTCTTGTGAGCAAAAATTTTACTTTGTGAGCTACTGGCTTTAAATTTGTGAGCTCCTGCATAAATTAGTTTATTCTGGGGCCATTTTTCCTGAGCTAAGACGAAAGTGTGTGACCAGAGGTTTAAAAACTGTGAGCTAGCTCACATTAGCTTGGCTTAGAGGGAACACTTGTCGCAATCTCCTTTTACCACAGCTCCTTACAGCAGCTGCCCTTTTGAGGACAACTCCTGGGAGAGCTGTGGCTGCCCCAAGGCCATCCCAGCAGCTGCAAGTGGAGGAGTGGGGAATCAAACCCGGTTCTCCCAGATAAGAATCTGCGCACTTAACCACTACACCAAACTGGCTCTCCCTGGAGAAAATGGCGGCTTTGGAGGGTGGACTTTATGACCCAATACCCTGCTGAGGTGAGGCCCCTCCCATCCCCAAACGCCGACCTGCCCAGGCTTCACCCCCCAAATTGGCAACCAGACTGAGGCACGTAAAGAAGCAACAAAATGAGAGAAGGGGAGAAGGTATAAAAGATAGGTTTGCCGTGCCAACACCAGGTTGGGAAATGCCTAGAGATGTGGGGGTGGAGCCTGGTGGAGGGAGGAGTTTGAGGAGGGGAGGAGCCTCAGCATGGTACAATGCCACAGACTCCACCCTCCAAAGTTCCCCCAGGGAAATGATCTTTTTAGTTTGGAGAACACTTGTAATCCCAAGAGATCCACAGGGCCCCGCTTGGAAGTTCGCAGCCTTGGTAGCCGAACCAGGAAGGCAGCCATGGGCAAATGCAGTTGTTAGCGTTGAGCCTTCCTGCTATTTCCAGCAGTGTCCTTTGATCACAGAGTGCTTCAGACTCACGTGCTGACTTCAAGCTGCTTTTTAGTAATTGCTGGAATGTGCTTGGCCCTTCCGGAACAATCAGCTGCTGTTCTCATCAAACCAACACCCAAAAGGCAAGGTGAACTGGAGCGAGGTGCTTATTCATTATTGGCCATGCGGAGTCGTTTCCTAAATAAACCGTTCCGAGTGGTGTTCCCTCTAAGCTGAAAAAGTGTGAGCCCACTCACAGTTTTTTTAGCCTTCCGGCTCGTGCATTTTTGTCTTAACTCAAGAAGGACAGCCCCAGCAGTACATAAGAACGTAAGAGAAGCCATGTTGGATCAGGCCAACGGCCCATCCAGTCCAACACTCTGGCTGATTTCGCACTTACCTTTTACTGGCGCGACCACCCTCCTCACGCCGGCGGATCTGCAGGGATTTCGCACCAGAAGCGCCGGCGCAGCCAAAAGAGCCGGCAACTTCCGTCGCGGAGCCAGCTCAAACGTTTTCCTGCTTCTTGGCGGTTTCCTATTGAGCTGGCTCCGCGACGGAAGTTGCCGGCTCTTTTGGCTGCGCCGGCGCTTCTGGTGCGAAATCCCTGCAGATCCGCCGGCGTGAGGAGGGTGGTCGCGCCAGTAAAAGGTAAGTGCGAAAACACCCTCTGTGTCACACAGTGGCAAAAATTTTTATATATACACACACACTGTGGCTAATAGCCACTGATGGACCTGTGCTCCATATTTTTATCTAAACCCCTCTTGAAGGTGGCTATACTTGTGGCCGCCACCACCTCCTGTGGCAGTGAATTCCACATGTTAATCACCGTTTGGGTGAAGAAGGACTTCCTTTTATCCGTTTTAACGCAGTAGCCAAATGGCTTGCTCACAACTTGCCAAAATCCACAAAGCAGAATTTTTGCTCGCTAGACTCCACAGCTTAGAGAAAGCGTTGGTTCCGAGATGGGGCTGGATGCCTCGAATTGCCTGTTGTACTAGGGTTGCCAAATTCCAGGTGGGAGCAGGGGATCCTCCAGTTTGGAGGTCCCCCTCCAGCTTCAGGATCATCAGAAAGTGGGGTGGGGGGTGGGGGGAGGGAGGGAATATCTGCTGGGCACTCCATCATTCCCTATGGAGACTGAATCCCATAGGATATAATGGAGAATTGATCTGCGGGTATCTGGGGTTCTGGAGGGGCTGTTTTTTTCAGTTAGGGACACCACATTTTCAGCATGGCATCTGATGCCTCACCTCAAAAGAACTTCCAAGTTTCAAAAAGTTTAGACCAGGGTGTCCAATTCTATGAGACCCCAAAGAAGGTGCCCCTATCCTTCCTTATTTCCAGTGGAGAGAAGGCATTTAAAAAGTGTGCGGTCCCTTTAAATGTGATGGCCGGAGCTCCCTTTGGAGTTCAGTTATGCTTGTCACAGCCTTGCTCGTGGCTCCGCCCCAATGTCTCCTGGCTCCACCCCCAAAGTCCCTAGATATTTCTTGAATTGGACCAGGCAACCCTGTTGTACCCCCCCCCATACTGTCAAGGCCAGCCCTAGACTGTCTGGCACCAAGGCAAGGCTAACTTCTGGTGCCCCTCCCCCCGCACTGATAACGTCACTGAGTCACATGGGGGTGGCCAATTCGGTGCCCCTAGAAGGCCGGCGCCCTAGGCAACCACCTAGTTTGCCTAGGGCCAGAGTCGGCCCTGCTTGCTGTAATTTGATGCCTTCCTCCCTCGGTAAGATTGATCTCTGGGGCATCCCAATTCTGGCATGCTGAATCGCTTCAGGAGCCCGTGCATTTCCCCCTCCATTTTCATTTTCTTGCACGGAGAGGGAAAGGCCGGGCCGTGCTGCCAGCTGCCCCCCTTCCAGCAACAGCTGTCCCTTTCCCCTGCATCCTCCCTGCACAGTGCTGGAAAGTCTGGAAGGGCAGCAGCTATCCTGGAAGTGTTGGCAGCCAGGTGGGTTGGCTGGGGCCCCTGGGATGGAGCAAGCCGGCCTGGGCGGCATCCATTTGTCCGGATCAAAAAAGAGTGACGGAGTTTGGAGCAAGGGGTGAGTAATCTCTTTCCATGCCTGGACCGGGGATGAAGCCACAAGGAAATCCTTGAGACCGTCCAGCTGCCTCATCATCATCTGCCGTACAATCGCTTGGGCTTGCCTGAGAAGAGGAAGGAAAAGGGGGCACGGGGTGGGGGTGGGGGATGTCAGGGCACCAGCTGCCAAAGAGGGAAGCCAAGCTTTTGTGAGGCTGACACAGAGCTCAAAGGGGGATTGGCATGCGGAATTCACTGCCACAGGAGGTGGCGGCTGCAAGCATAGGCAGCTTCAAGAGGGGATTGGATAAGCATATGGAGCAGAGGTCCATCAGTGGCTATTAGCCACAGCGTATTGTTGGAACAATTTGTCTGAGGTGGTGATCCTCTGTATTTTTGGTGCTTGGGGGGGGCACAGTGGGAGAAGCCCCACCTCCTGATGGCACTTAGGGTTTTTTTGGTCACTCTGTGACAGAATGTTGGACTGGATGGTCCATTGCCCTGATCCAACATGGCTTCTCTTATGTTCACTGCTAAGGCCTTCAGGGCAAGACAGTGTCATATGCCTGCCCATCCTCAGAGTTGGCGTAAAGACTTGTGTGTGGGTTGTGTGTGGGTTGCTTGGTCCTCAAAAGAAGGGCCCTCTCAGTTATCCAGAGAGGCCTGGACCACTGGTAGATCTTGAGGTTCCCCCCCCCTGCCCCCGACTGTAAGAAAACGAAAAGAACGATGACATCTGGTGCACATAAAAACGAATCGCGAATGTATCGAATGCCAAAAAATGAACAAGTGTATAAATCTGAGACCCGTTGTGAATGTGAGGCTCGGGCCAAGCGGCTCCTCCCTGTGACAGGCCAAGCCGAAAAGGGTGACCCCAGGTTTCAAGTCGTGAAAATCAAGAGCAGCCTTCTTTTTTAAATTCTACATTCAGGACGGAAGGAAGGAGATATTGGATTTATACCCTGCCTTACACTCTGAATCTCAGAGTCTCAGAGCAGCCTACAATCTCCTTTCCCTTCCTCCCCCAACAGACACCCTAGGTGGGGCTGAGAGAGCTCTCCCAGAAGCTGCCCTTTCTGACAACTCTGCCAGAGCTATGGCTGACCCAAGGCCCTTCCAGCAGCCGGAAGTGGAGCAGTGCGGAATCAAACCCAGTTCTCCCAGATAAGAGTCCATGCACTTAACCACTACACCAAACTGGGCAACCTTCTTTTCAACAGTTCTGCTTTGTGCCTTTCCCACAGGTTTCCTAGACGGCACCTGCCTCCCCGGGCAAGGCCAGAAGGAACAACTGACTCTCCCCTCTCCATGTTCCCTCTGCCCCCGCTGTCCCCCTCCCCATTGAGAGGCCTACCCAGCTACCTTTCCCCAGCTTTGTTGTAATTTTAAATTTATAACTGGAAGGAGGTGGAGGAGGTTTGGGGGGGGAAAGAGCTTGGGGGGGGGCGGTATTCTTTCTTTTTCGACTGCGCGCACCACTCGGTTCTAATTAGGTGCTACAATTTCTTCAGATGAAGTCCGGCTCTGAGGGGGATATAAGGTTTTACGGTGCCCCGATGCGCGGTGCTGTGTTTTGTGTATCTCGTCGCCTGGCGACGCAAAACCGCATGGATGTGAGAGACTCTTTTTATGAGCGGTCCGAGCTGTTCTTGGACGGTTGACAGTGAGCAGAGTTATTTCAACCATGCTGGAATCTCTTTGCCTTTTGTGTGTGTGTGTGTTTAAAAAAAAAACACCCAGCAAGCAAGTGTGAAAGAGATTAGATTCCTCTTCCTCAGGGACGGGGCTTAGCCAAGGCCTGGGGTCGTGGAGAGGCCCGGGTGCGAGACCACCACACCCAAAAGCGCACCAGGGTGGGCCGGGGGGGGGGGGGGCGGGGTTTGAAGTTGATGACCCTTAATTTCAGCTCCAGAAGCATTCCAGCATCCTTTAATTAACCCTTGCTCTGTTCTTGCCGACCCTCTAGGGTTGCCAAGTCCAATTTAAGAAATATCTGGGATCTTTGGGGGTGGAGCCAGATGACTTTGGGGGTGGAGCCAAGATCAAGGCTGTGACAAGCATAATTGAACTCCAAAGGGAGTTCTGGCCATCACATTTAAAGGGACGGCACACCTTTTCAATGCCTTCCTTCCATAGGAAATAATGAAGGATAGGGGCACTTTCTTTTGGGGCTCATAGAATTGGACCCCCTGGGGGATATTTTGGGGAGAGGCACTAGTTGCTGTACTGAAAATTTGGTGCCTCTACCTCAAAAAACAGCCCCCCCCCAGAGCCCCAGATACCCGCCGATCAATTCTCCATTATTTTCTATGGGGATAAATCTCCATAGGGAATAATAGAGTTCACAGAAGACATTTCCCTCCCCTCCCCCCGCTTTCTGACGACCCTGAAGCGGGGGGAGGGCCTCCATACCGGGGGATCCCCTGCCCCCACCTGGGGATTGGCAACCCTACAACCCTCCTCCAGCGTGAGAGCCAGTTGAGTGTTGTGGTTAGGAGCAGTGGACTCTAATCTGTAGAACCCAGTTTTGATTCCTCATTTTGATTAGCTGTGGTCATTGGGAGCGGAGCCTCCTTGGACAAAGGCAGTCTAACTTTGAATGCCAGATGCTTCAGCTGGTGCTTCCTTGCTTTGATCCTGCTTTTCTTGGCCCGCGTCCGCTCCAGAATCACTCCAGGCTTGCTTGCTTGTTAGCGGGATCGACCTTTGAAAACACACCTTCTGTCGACTTCTCGTTCAGGAGGGACTGGGCAAAAGATTTGGGTGTTGGAGCCTGTTTCAGTTTCTTCTCCTGCTCTGTGTCTAGACACCAGCTGCCCAAGCAAAAAGCTGGAGGGGACTGGGGGGGGGGGGGCGCGGAAGGTGGCCTTGAGAACCCTCGAAACTCACATGAATGCAAGCTTGGAAAGTCCCTCTAATTGCCGCAAACCTGAAGCCAAAACCACTTAAGGAAAACAGTTCCTGCTGATTAAGCAGACTTCATAGGTTCAAAAAGGCCGGTGTTTTTCAAATCAGAAATCTGGTCCCTGATGCTTTAACGGGGTTACTGCTTGCAGCGTCCTGCATACCGCTTTACCTTTAGGGTTGCCAGGTCTGTGTTGGAAAACACCTGGAGACTTTAGGGGTAGAGATGGAAGAGAATGGGGGGAGGGGAGGGGCCTCAGCAGAGTACAGGGCCACAGAGTCCACCCTTCTAAGCAGCCATTTTCTCCAGGGGAGCTGATCTCTGCCAGCTGGAGATCCATTGTAAAAGCGGGAGACCTCCAGGCACTGCCTGGAGGCTGACAACCCTACTTACCTTCCAAGAGCCCTGTAAGGTGTGTGTGTGTGTGTGTGTGTGTTTGTGACTCGCCGTGAAGTTGCTTCTGAGAGCCAGTTTGGTGGAGTGGTTAAGTGCACGGACTCTTATCTGGGAGAACCAGGTTTGATTCCCCACTCCTCCACTTGCACCTGCTGGAATGGCCTTGGGTCAGCCAGAGCTCTGGCAGAGGTTGTCCTTGAAAAGGCAGCTTCTGGGAGAGCTCTCTCAGCCTCAGGGTGTCTGTTGTGGGGGAGGAAGATAAAGGAGATTGTGAGAGTAGAGGGCAGGATATAAATCCAATATCATCATCATTTTTTTATATTGGATTTATATCCCGCCCAACACTCCGAAAAGTCTCAGAGTGGCTCACAATCTCCTTTACCTTCCCCCCTCCACAACAGACACCCTGTGAGATAGATGAAGATATTGGATTTATATCCCACCCTCCACTCCGAAGAGTCTCAGAGTGGCTCACAATCTCCTTTACCTTCCTCCCCCACAACAGACACTCTGTGAGGTAGATGAAGATATTGGATTTATATCCCGCCCTCCACTCCGAGTCTCAGAGCGGCTCACAATCTCCTTTCCCTTCCTCCTCCACAACAGACACCCTGTGAGGTGGGTGGGGCTGGAGGGGGCTCTCACAGCAGCTGCCCTTTCAAGGACGACTCCTACGAGAGCTATGGCTGACCGAAGGCCATTCCAGCAGCTGCAAGTGGAGGAGTGGGGAATCAAACCCGGTTCTCCCAGGTAAGAGTCCATACACTTAACTACTACACCAAACTGGCTCTCAGAAGCGACTTCAGGGCAAGTCACGAACACACACATCAATCTTCTTCTTCTTCTTCTTCTTCTTCTTCTTCTTCTTCTTCTTCTTCTTCTTCTTCTTCTTCTTCTTCTTCTTCTTCTTCTTCTTCTTCTTCTTCTTCTTCTTCTTCTTCTTCTTCTTCTTCTTCTTCTTCTTCTTCTTCTTCTTCTTCTTCTTCTTCTTCTTCTTCTTCTTCTTCTTCTTCGTGTTTGTAGTGTAGATGCAGTCATTTTCATACCCCCCTTGCTGAAGATCCACTCAGGCCCTTCCGGTGCTCTCTGTGGCAAAACGTTCTGATGCAAGGGACTTCGGCCTTCTGGGTTTCCAGCAAGGAACCGGCTAATGGCAGAGCTGCCCGTGAAACCAGCAGCCCTGGGGCCTCTCACCTTGCTCTCTCTCCTCTGTGAGTAACGGAACACGCGTGATGTGACAGTGTCGTCCTTTCGCTCAGATTAACTGACGGCCGCAGGGAAGAGTGGGAAAACCCGGCGCGTGAGGACGCCGGCACAGATGTTTTCCTCTTGCTACGCTTTCTGGAAGAAGGAAGCACAGAGTTGCTATTATCGGCGGCAGCCGTGCACCCTCAAACATCCACCCCCCTCAAGCCCCACAGGCCTGTGATCGCTTCCCTGCAATTCGGACAGGGCCGGATTATACCCTGTGGAGGCCCCTGGGCAGTCAAAATCTTGGGGGGGGGGCCCTGGCAAATTAGCTCAGAGTCAGAGTGCCCACCCCACCACCCACAGCCCCCGCTGCAGCCTGCAGGCACCTTTCCAAAAGCCCCTCTGACAAAGCTGCGGGGGAGAGGCAGAGAGAGGCAAACTTGGAGACAATGCCAGCAGCAGCCACACCAGGCAAGTCGGGCAAAGAGCGGCTCAGTTGCTGGCTGTGTGTGTAGGCTGGGAGGGCTGCAAGCAGGGGGAAACGGGGGGCAGGGAGCCAGCCCAGGGCCCCTAAAGCCATGGGGGCTCATAGGCTGGTGCCTACTTGGTAGGGTTGCCAAGTCCAATTTAAGAAATATCTGGGGACTTTGGGGGTGGAGCCATGAGACTTTGGGGGTGGAGCCAGGAGACATTGGGGTGGAGCCAAGATCAAGGCTGTGACAAGCATAGTTGAACTCCAAAGGGAGTTCTGGCCATCACATTTAAAGGGACGGCACACCTTTTCAATTGCTTCCTTCCATAGGAAATAATGAAGGATAGGGGCACCTTCTTTTGGGGCTCATAGAATTGGACCCCCTTGTCCAATCGTTTTGAAACTTAGGGGATATTTTGGGGAGAGGCACTAGATGAAGTACTGAAAATATGGTGCCTCTACCTCAAAAAACAGCCCCCCCCCCCCCGCAGAGCCCCAGATACCCGCGGATCAATTCTCCATGATTTTCTTGGGGAATAAATCTCCATAGGGAATAATAGAGTTCCCAGCAGACATTTCCCTCCCCTCCCCCTGCTTTCTGACGACCCTGAAGCGGGGGGGGAGGGTCTCCAAACCGGGGGATCCCCTGCCCCCACCTGGGGATTGGCAACCCTACTACTTGGCCTAATTATTAATCCGGCCCTGAATTCGGTGGGCCCCTTGAGCTGAGAAAGACAGACCGAAAAACTGCTGGGTCTCATTTTGGCTGGTTTGTTGAAGCATCCTTGGAATGGCTTCTGCCACAACGTTTGAGGATTTCTCTCTTCCTGTCCCCCCCCCACCGCTTCTTTTCAAAGCCCCTGCCCCCCCCCCACTCCCCAACCCACCCACTTCCTCCTCTCTGCAGGCCTTTGCCTCCTCTGTCGGCCTCCACATGGGCAGACCGCAGCATCCGTCTGTTTGAAAGAGCCTCGGAGGAAGAGGAGGAGGTGAGCTTTGCTCGCTTCCACATCTGTCGGAGGCGCAGCCAAGCTGGGCTGGCGGTTCATTCCTCCTTCCTGGCACACTGTCGCAGGGCTGAGACAGACTGCGGCTCCACGGCGGTGTTCCCCAGATGGTCTGCGGAGCAACAAGAGCAGGCCGCAGGCTAATCGGGAACACGCCGCCGAGAGATGAAAACCAGAAAGAGAGGTGGTCAGACAGGCGCACACGTGGCTTTCGCAGATCTCCCGCAGGCCTGAAACAGTGGGGCTGCCAGCTTCGGGATTTCCAACACATCCGGCTTCAGCGTTTACATCCGCACAGTACCCTGACACCACTGACATGACACCTCGCAGTTGCAGAGCATCCTGGGATATGTGATTTGGATCGTTCAGGGTGACAGCTGGGCGTTTGGGACGCCACTTTGCCTTGTGTGGACGCAGAGAATAACTTAAAAAAAAAAAAAAAGCCCACACAATTTAATACCCTCCCTGGATAGTTCTTAATTTCTGGCTCCAGTACTTGACGTATCACTATTTTGTCCCCATGCCCTGGCCAGGAACCCTGATAGCGCGTACTGGCGTGATCCTTGGGAGGACTTCTAGTGTCGTGGTCCCACTGATAGACCTCCTGATGGCACCTGGGGTTTTTTTTGGGCCACTGTGACACAGAGTGTTGGACTGGATGGGCCATTGGCCTGATCCAACATGGCTTCTTTTTATGTTCTTATGTGACACAGAGTGTTGGACTGGATGGGCCATTGGCGTGATCCAACATGGCTTTTCTTATGTTCTTATGTGACTCAGAGTGTTGGACTGGATGGGCCATTGGCCTGACCCAACATGGCTTCTCTTATGTTCTTATGTGACACAGAGTGTTGAACTCAATGGGCCATTGACCTGATCCAACATAACTTCTCTTATGTTCTTATGTGACACAAAGTGTTGGACTGGATGGGCCATTGGCCTGATCCAGCATGGCTTCTCTTATGTTCTTATGTGACAAAGAGTGTTGGACTGGAGGGGCCATTGGCCTGATCCAACATGGCTTCTCTTATGTTCTTATGTGACACAGAGTGTTGGACTGGAGAGGCCATTGGCCTGATCCAACATGGCTTCTCTTATGTTCTTATGTGACACAGAGTGTTGGACTGGATGGGCCATTGGCCTGATCCAACAGGGCTTCTCTTATGTGACACAGAGTGTTGGACTGGAGGGGCCATTGGCCTGATCCAGAATGGCTTCTCTTATGTTCTTATGTGACACAGAGTGTTGGACTCAATGGGCCATTGACCTGATCCAACATAACTTCTCTTATGTTCTTATGTGACACAAAGTGTTGGACTGGATGGGCCATTGGCCTGATCCAGCATGGCTTCACTTATGTTCTTATGTGACACAGAGTGTTGGACTGGAGGGGCCATTGGCCTGATCCAACATGGCTTCTCTTATGTTCTTATGCGACACAGAGTGTTGGACTGGATGGGCCATTGGCCTGATCCAACAGGGCTTCTCTTATGTGACACAGAGTGTTGGATTCAATGGGCCATTGACCTGATCCAACATAGCTTCTCTTATGTTCTTATGTGACACAAAGTGTTGGACTGGAGGGGCCATTGGCCTGATCCAGCATGGCTTCTCTTATGTTCTTATGTGACACAGAGTGTTGGACTGGAGGGGCCATTGGCCTGATCCAACAGGGCTTCTCTTATGTTCTTATGTGACACGGACTGGAGGGGCCATTGGCCTGATCCAGCATGGCTTCAATTATGTTCTTATGTGACACAGAGTGTTGGACTGGAGGGGCCATTGGCCTGATCCAACATGGCTTCTCTTATGTTCTTATGTGACACAGAGTGTTGGACTGGATGGGCCATTGGCCTGATCCAACAGGGCTTCTCTTATGTGACACAGAGTGTTGGATTCAATGGGCCATTGACCTGATCCAACATAGCTTCTCTTATGTTCTTATGTGACACAAAGTGTTGGACTGGAGGGGCCATTGGCCTGATCCAGCATGGCTTCTCTTATGTTCTTATGTGACACAGAGTGTTGGACTGGAGGGGCCATTGGCCTGATCCAACAGGGCTTCTCTTATGTTCTTATGTGACACGGACTGGAGGGGCCATTGGCCTGATCCAGCATGGCTTCTCTTATGTTCTTATGTGACACAAAGTATTGGACTGGAGGGGCCATTGGCCTGATCCAACAGGGCTTCTCTTATGTTCTTATGTCTGGGGCAGTGATGCTGTGTATTCTTGGTGCTTGGGGTGGGTCAACAGTGGGAGGGCTTCTAGTGTCCTGGCCCCACTGATGAACCTCCTGATGGCACCTGGGTGTTTTTGGGGCCTCTATGTGACACAGAGTGTTGGACTGGATGGGCCATTGGCCTGATCCAACATGGCTTCTCTTGGGTCCTTCTCCTGTCAGATCCAGAAGCTGAGTAGGTTCGGTCCTAGTTAGCATTGGATGAGAGACCACCCAAGGAGTCGAGGGTTGCTACGCAGAGGCAAGTGACGGCCAACCACTTCTCTGCTCATCTCTGCCCTGTCCTGGGTGGCCCAGGCAAGGCAGATCTTCTCAGATCAATTGAATTAGCCTGGCTTGGATAGATTGAATTCGTGCCTACGCCATCTCATTGTGTCTGACTATGATTATGCTAAATTGTTTCAATTCCTATTTATGATATGGTTCGAATGTTGTTAACTACTCTCAGTCCTGCGGTGCAGGGATGGTGGGGAAGAAGAAGAGGAAGAAGAGGAGACTGGATTTATATCCCACCCTTCACTACCTGAAGGAGTCTCAGAGCAGCTTACGAGTCTCCTTTGCCTTCCCCTCCTCACAACAGACACTCTGTGAAGTAGGTGGGGTTGAGAGCTGTTGACAGAGACTGCTTTCTCCACAACAGCTTCCAACAGAGACGACTAACCCAAGGTTACTCCAGCAGATGCATGTGAAGGAGTGGGGAATCAAACCCAGTTCTCCCAGAAAAGAGTCTGCGCACTTAACCACTGCACCAAACAGGAGAAGAAGGGAGGAGGAGGAAGAAGAATGAAATTGCTGAGCAGTCAGGTTAGAACAGATAAAAGGAAGTGCTTCTTCACCCAAAGGGTGATTAACACATGGAATTCACTACCACAGAAAGTGGCGACTACAAGCATAGAAAGCTTCAAGAGGGGATTGGGTAAACATATGGAGCAGAGGTCCATAGTGGCTCTTAGCCACGGGGTATTGTTGGAACTCTCTGTATGGGTCAAGTGATGCTCTGTATTCTTGGTGTTTGGAGAGGCGGGGGAGTGGGAGAGCTTCTAGTGTCCTGGCCCCACTGGTGGACCTCCTGATGGCACCTGGTTTTTATGGCCACTGTGTGACACAGAGTGTTGGACTGGAGGGGCCACTGGCCTGATCCAACATGGCTTCTCTTATATTCTTCTGTGACACAGAGTGTTGGGCTGGATGGACCATTGGCCTGATCCAACATGGCTTCTCTTATGTTCTTATGTGACACAGAGTGTTGGACTGGAGGGGCCATTGGCCTGATCCAACAGGGCTTCTCTTATGTTCTTAAGAAGAAGAGGAAGAAGCTGCCGCTGCTGCTTGGGATCAGCCCTCGTTACTATTTAGATGGGAAACCACCAAGGAAGTCCAGGGTCTCTGTGCAGAGGCAGGCAATGGCAAGCCCACCTCTGTTTGTCTCTTGCTTCAACCTGGATGGGCCCAGCTGGCCTGGTCTCATGAGATCTTGGAAACTAAGCAGGGTCAGTCCCGGTTAGTACTTGGATGGGAGAGCCCTGAGGAAGTCCAGGGTCGCTTCACGGAGGCAGGCAATGGCAAGCCACCTCTGAACATCTCTTGCCTTGAAAACCCCACAGGATTGCCATAAATCAGCTGCAACTCATCAGCACTTGCCGCTTTCGAGGCACCTTTGCAAAATGTAATCCAGCTGAGCGGGATCAGTGCAGCAGAGAATCACTCAGCTCTCCCCTACGTCCCGTTGGAGTGGGAGACCGGAAGGCCTCCTGGCTTGGCTGAGGGTTGGATGTTGGAGTCCAGACACAGAGCTGGCACTTCCTGGCATTGCTTGACCATCACTCTGGAACAGGTTGGCCACCCCGCCCCCCTCGTTGCTTCTGTGTAACCCATTTTGTGGTCTGCAGCCCATGGGCTGGCTCTTGTTTCGGGAGGAAACAGTCATGTTAGTTTTGTTTCTGCTTTTGGAGACGATCGGTTGGCAACGTGCGTGTCTGTGTTGAAGGCATCTGGCAGCAGCTGGAAGATGTTGGAAGTGAGCCTTGGTTGCAACCTGAAACAGAGCGCGGCACAATGCGGCAGAGGTGCCAGTGTGACAAAGAAGTCCGGGAGCTACCCTACCCCCTTTTGTGCTCATGGCTCCTCCTTGAATTTGTCTACTTCTCTTTCTCAGTGCTTGCACAGGGGACTACCTTTACCTTTCACAGTAGTCATTGGCTTAAGACACAGTTGGCTTGTCTGAGGGCTGCCAATGCAACAGACCAACAAGATTGCCCTGCCCTCAAGAGGAGGCTGCTCGCTGAATCTCTGTATGAGTCACCGCACTGGCTGGAATGCCAGTACAGTGATTCATAGGAGATGCCCCTAAAGGCTCTTATGCTTTTCCATGCACTGACAGTCACAAGTAAACAAGAGGCCATCTCTGCATCCAGTGGCAGAGAGTTCCACAAGCCCAACAGAAAGAGATGCGTTCTTTGGTCTTTCCCAAACCATCTGCCCAAACTGCCTTCATGCTTTGCTCATGCTCTCTAGCTTGCGTCTCATTCCCCTGCCTTTCAGTGGACTCTGAGCAGCTCACCATACTAGAACAGGGGTGGCCAAACTTGCTTAATACATGAACCATGCAGAATAAATGTCAGACGTTTGAGAGCCACAAGACATGGAAGGAAGGAAGGAAGGAAGGAAGGAAGGAAGGAAGGAAGGAAGGAAGGAAGGAAGGAAGGAAGGAAGGAAGGAAGGAAGGAAGGAAGGAAGGAAGGAAGGAAGGAGAAGACGACATTGGATTTATATTCCGCCCTCCACTCTGAAGAGTCTGAGAGCGGCTCACAATCTCCTCTACCTTCCTCCCCCACAACAGACACCCTGTGAGGACTCTCACAGCAGCTGCCCTTTCAAGGACAACTCTGCGAGAGCGATGACTGACCCAAGGCCATTCCAGCAGGTGAAAGTGGAGGAGTGGGGAATCCAACCCGGTTCTTCCAGATAAGAGTCCGCACACTTAACCACTACACCAAACTGGCTCAAGGAAGGAAGGAAGGAAGGAAGGAAGGAAGGAAGGAAGGAAGGAAGGACGGAAGGAAGGCAAATAGATGGGGGAGAGAGAGGAGAAAGAAAACAACTTTAACTTTAAATGCATTCTCCAAGCTGCTGGCTGGCTTGGCTTAGAGAAGTTATTTAAGGCGAGAAATGCCTTGTCCTAGCCAACCAATGGGATGGTGGGGGTTTGAGAGCCACACAATATGTGTGAAAGAGCCACATGTGGCTCCTGAGCCACAGTTTGGCCACCCCTGGGCTAGAAGGTCAGGGTCACCTCTGTCCAAAGGTGGCTTACCTACCACAACGTGCTTTGCCTCCTGTTTTGAAACAAGGCGCCAGCATGGTCTTCCTAGGCCGTTGTTCTCTAGTAGACTAAATGGGCGCTGGCCAGCAGGTACTGTGCGCCAGATGTGTGACATCTTGCAGAGAGATTATACAATTCTGGCACCAGGCAGCGGGTTTTGCTGGCAAGGAGAGACAGACATCTGTTCTTGGCATTTCCCCGAGGCATCTCTCGATGGCTCCGTCTGTTTCTTACAAGGGGGCGTTTGACCAGGGCCAGCGGTAATTGCTGTGGGCATGGACCGTTATAAGCAGCACCTCCTGAAGCATTCATCACAGCAGACCGGCCTGGCTCTCTGCCTCTGGGTCTAAGCTCAGCTCTTCTGTCAAATGAGAAGGAGAACCGTTCAAAACTGAGGCAGCATCCAGAAATGCTGACCTGCTCTGATTCACCTCTGCCCCCTGTTTCACTGTAAGATCTCTCGGGGTGAACTGCTTGAACCCGAAGCCCTCTAACTCCCTTGGCCCCAGGGCCTTTTTTTGTAGCAGGAACTCCTCTGGCTATTAGGGCACACACCCCCTGATGTAGCCAATCCTCCTGGAGCTTACAGCAGGCCCTGTACTAAGAGCCCTGTAAGCTCTTAAAGGATTGGCTACATCAAGGGCTTGCGGTCTAATATCCAAAGGAGTTCCTGGTTCAAAAAAAGCCCGGACTCTCTCTCAGTGGAGGGCTGTGTCTCTGTAGCAAAGCAAAGACTAAGCTTGCAGAAGGGCCCAAGAATGATCCCAGGATTGCCAGGGAGAGACTGCCGGAATTGGAAAGACGCCTCTCTGCATGAGTCCCTGGAAGACTGTTGCCAGTGCGGAGCTCAATGAACCAGTGGTTTCACTCTGTACAAGGGAGGTCCATATGTTCACCATGAGTCTCTGTGGGTGGTGAGGAGAAGAGAGGAGGAGTCCTCAGACCGGCAGCATCGATCCGTTTCCTTCACAGAGGCACCTTCTCCAGTGGGGCTGTTTCTTTCACCAGCAGAACAGAACCATGAGATTCAGCTGTGACCCTGTTGATCAGGGATGTTAAATATGCAATTCAGGGGCCGAATCAGGCCCCCGGAGGGCTCCTATCAGGCCCCTGAGCAACTGGCTGTCATCTGCTTCCTTCTCCCTCTCTCTTGCTTCCTTCTGCATAACAGCCTGCTTCGCAAGGCTTGCTCAATCGCACAGGAGCTACAGAGCAAAACCTCTATTATCTCCATTGGCTGAGGCTCCTCCCTTGGGGAGGAAGGGAGGAAGAATAGCTTGCTTTGCCAGGCTCTCAATCGCACAGCAGAGCTACTGAGCCAAGCCTCTCTCCCTTCTATTGGCTGAGGCTCCCCCCCCACCCCTCCGCAGTCCCCTGGGGAAGGAAGGAAAGAGCCAGAGCTTCCTTTGCCCAGTTCTCTGGATCCCACGGGAGAGTTACAAAGAAAGCACCTTTAAGACCAACGAGTGCTAATGTTTTAAGCATGTTTTATGTTTGTTTAAAATATATATTTGTGTTTGTCTGTGTTCTGTATAAAACTTATATCTCTGCAGCCTAATCTTAAATAGGCACACACACGGCCCAGCCTGACACGGCCCTGCCCAACAAGGTCTCATTTATGTCAGATCCGGCCCTCGTGACAAATGAGTTCGACACCCCTGTTGATGCTTTGCGATGCACATGAAGGCAGGTGGTTCTCGGGTGGTTGTGCTGCCACAGTGAAGTCGTTCGCGAGTTTTCTTAGAACGCTGCCGCTTATCCTTCATTTCCCATCTTTTATCCTCCCCTTGTTTTATTGTAGGGCCGTTTTACCCAGCAACGCCTGTGGTACCATCTCTACCTAAATCAGTAACGCCCCAATAAAGTGGGCCTGCCCTGGGAGGGCAGCTTGCAGGCCACGAGAAATAAATGACTCTGATTGTTAAAGGCTCCGACGTCTCCACCCACGGAAGCGACTACTCTTTCCTTGCACGATTCGTTGGTCTGGTCTTTCTTTTGCTTGTGGCAAAGGCAACACCGCCCTGGCTTAGGGCATAATTGGCTTGTCTGAGGGCTGCCAGCGCAACAGACCAACAAGATCGCCCTGCCCTCGAGAGGAGGCTGCTCGCTGAATCTCTGCATGAGTCACTGCACTGACGGGTTTTTTCTATGCTTTTCTAGGCACAGACAGTGAACTTTTCCAAGCATGTATGCCTCCAATTTTACCTTTGGGGTGGAACTTTTGCTCCTATTTAACTTTGAGGTGTGTGTGGGTTTTTTGGGGGGGTGGGGGGGTGGGCAGTGTGTTAGTTCTCAGGAATTCTGGAAACTCTGGTCTCGACGAAGATATTTTGGGTACTGCAAAGGACTCATGGGGTTCCTTTGAAACTGTGGACCAGCCACCGTGTCAGGTAACAGCAAACAACGTGCATTATAGTGGAGGGTCATGGGGAGCGTATAGGTCAAATCTGCCCTCCAAAAAAATCCTATTATAGGACCTTGGCAGCTATACCTGGTTTTAATCAAAGCGTGCTAAAACGTTGTCCAAGTTTTTGCAAGTGTGGATCTCATGGATCCAGTCTACTAGTCCTGGTGCTTTGCTTTGGCGCAAGAATCTTCACCTTGGCTTCTGAGATTAGGCTCACAACATGGGAGAGAGCCTTCGCCGTGTTGGCACCAGATCTCTGGGCTTCTCTCCTCAGAGAGACTCGCCTGTCCCCTTCTGTTTTTTGTCTTCTGCCAGTGGACGAAGACTTTTTTTGTTCACCTCCCGTTCCCTCAGCGATCCCTCCTTTCCTGCCCTATATGAATAGGTTTTTAATGTTTCTGTATCTGTATTTTAGAAGAAGAAAGACTACGAAGACGATTAAGATGACAACAAAGATGACAAGGAAGATGATGAGGAGGAGGAAATTGGATTTGTACCCCATCCTTCTCTACCTGAAGAAGTCTCAGAGTGGCTTACAATCTCCTTCCCTTCCCCTCCCCACAACAGACACCCTGTGAGCTAGGTGGGGCTGAAAGAGCTCTTGAGAGAACTGATCTTGAGAGAACAGCTCTGAGAATTTGTGACAGACTCAAGGTCACACCAGCAGGTGCAAGTGGAGGAGTGGGGAATCAAAACCAGTTCTCCCAGATAAGAGTCCGCACACTTAACCACTACGCCAAACTGGCTCTGTCGGTTTTCATTGTTTTTGTTCATTGGCTTGGTTTTCATTGTTTCTGTGATTCGTTTTGCCTGGTTTTAATCGTTTTGGAGGTATGTTCTTGTAATGTATGTTTTTAATCTGTTTGCCAGTTTGGTGGCCCTGACAGGGACAGAAAAGCAGGGCACAAATCTTGTAAATAAATATGAGGTGGCTAGTGCCGCTTCTAGTGCAAAGGATCCACAGGATCCAACCCTGTTGTGACAAGCAAGGATGCTTTGCTTTATTGCACTCCCGAATTGACACCTGGCCTTTCTATTAAAAGTTTCTCTTAAGCCAGCAGTCCTCAACCTTTTTTTGCCTGCGGGCGCCTTTGGAATTCTGACACGGGGGTGGTAGGCACAGCCAGAAGATGGCTGCAATAAAAAATAGCTGCCTGAGGAGGTAAAGCCAGCCACAAAATGGCTACCCTGGGAGGTGGAGCCAGCCACAAAATGGCTGCCGCAGCTCACCTTCAGTCATCATGTAAAGATCCATGTGTCATGGTGGCAGCTGCTGCCAAAGCAACATTTGTTAAAAAAAAAATCTGCACAGCCAATCAGAAACACTGGTGGGCAAAAGTCCCACTGGCGCCCCCCACTTCCCAAACACTTGGTGAGCACCAGAAAAGGGTGCCGTTTTGGGGACCCCACCCTCCTAAACATTTTACAAAACATTTATATGCCTCTTGAGCAGCAGGGATATATGTTAGTGTTGCCAGGTGCTGGGAAATACCTGGAGACTTTGGGGGTGGATCTGGGAGAGGGCGGGGTTTGAGGAGGGGAGGGGCCTCAGCAGGCTACAGGGCCACAGAGCCCACCCGTCAAAGCTGCCATTTTCTCCAAGGGAGCTGAGCTGGAAAAATGGGAGATCTCCAGGCCCCACCTGGAGGCTGGCAACTCTAGAACTGGACTGTGGTACAGGTTCAAATTAGGGTTGCCAGGTCTGGGTTGGAAAATACCTGGAGACTTTGGGGGTGGAGCCAGGGAAGGGGTCTCGGCAGGGTACAAGGCCCTAGAGCCCACCCTGCAAAGCAGCCATGTTCTCCAGGGGAGCTGATCTCTACCAGCTGCAAAAGCGGGAGATCTCCAGGCCCCACCTGGAGGCTGGCAAGCCTGTTATATGTTAATAAAAGCAAGGCTTTAAAAAACGGCAAAGGGAGCCGGCCTTTCCCCCAGCCTGGATTCTCTCCGCCTTCCTTGTCTTCTGGATGAAAAGGGTTTTGTTCCCACATGTCCTCCACCAGCTGTTTGTAGTCAGGCGGTCCCTATGTCGGCTTCCAGTTGAGGTGAGCTCTACCCAGGACTGGGGGCCTGAGCTTTGAGCCAGATTCTGCAGCAGCAGGCCTTGGCTATCTCGGCACCTGGCGGGGGGGGGGGGAGAACCCACCCCAACCGACCCTGCTTTCCAGGAAACACAACCTCAGCGTCTGGCTGCCTCTCAGACAGACAGATTGACTAACCAACCATGACCACAAGCCGCAGCAGGCAGCTGGGTGGCAGACTTGGGGAACATCTGGCCCTCGCCTTGCCTTTGGGGTTGGGGGGAGGGCTGCATTCTCGTGTGTGTGTGTGTGTGTGTGTGTGTGGTTTCTGCAGAATGGAGCTGGAAACCTCGTGCTTTGGACCGAGGCGGAGGCTAGATGCTAAGTTTAGCTTCGTTTCACGCAGATCTCCCCCAAACACAAGTTCGAGCACTGCACAGTTAGATCTGTCCGGCTCATTGGCATCCTGTTTCCAGCAGGGGCCGGCTAGATATTTAGCTGGCAAGCAGTGTTCCCGCTAAGCAGGGCCTTTTGGGTAGAAAAAGCCCAGCAGGAGATCATTTGCATATTAGGCCACACCCCCTGGCACCACCATTGTTTTCCACGGGGCTGTTTTGTTGGGAAAGTCCAGCAGGGGACTCATTTGCATATTAGGCCACACGCCCCTTTTAATTTTGATTTATTTACCTTAAATTTCTATCCCGCCCTCTCCGCGAGTGGACTCAGGGCGGCTAAGAGTCAATTTGGATATTTGCATTGACAATTTAAAAATCAATGAAATACAATTAAATTGCAATTAAATTGTAATTACAATTAAAACATTCTAACATCACCATTGTTTTTCACAGGGCTTTTTGTACAAAAAAGTCCAGCGAGAATTTTTTGCATATTAGGCCACGCACCCCTGATGTTAAGCCAGCCGGGACTGCATTCCTGTGCGATCCTGCTAAAAAAAACCCCTGCCTCTAAGCTGAGTTAGTGTGAGCTAGCTCCCAGATTTTTAGCCTCCAGCTCACGCATTTTTGTCTTAGCTCAGGAAGGATGCCCCAGAGCACACTGATTTATGCAGTGGCTCACCACTATTAGGAGAGCCAGTTTGGTGTAGTGGTTAAGTGTGCGGACTCTTATCTGGGAGAACCGGGTTGGATTCCCCACTCCTCCACTTGCACCTCCTGGAATGGCCTTGGGTCAGCCATAGCTCTGGCAGAGCTGTCCTTGAAAGGGCAGCTTCTGGGAGAGCCCTCTCCAGCCCCACCCACCTCACAGGGTGTCTGTTGTGGGGGAGGAAGGTAAAGGAGATTGTGAGCCCCTCTGAGACTCTTTGGAGTGGAGGGCAGGATATAAATCCAATATCTTCATCTACCTCACAGGGTGTCTGTTGTGGGGGAGGAAGGGAAAGGAGATTGTGAGCCCCTCTGAGACTCTTTGGAGTGGAGGGCGGGATATAAATCCAATATCTTCATCTACCTCACAGGGTGTCTGTTGTGGGGGAGGAAGGTAAAGGAGATTGTGAGCCACCCTGAGACTCTTTGGAGTGGAGGGTGGGATATAAATCCAATATCTTCATCTACCTCACAGGGTGTCTGTTGTGGGGGAAGAAGGTAAAGGAGATTGTGAGCCACCCTGAGACTCTTCGGAGTGGAGGGCGGGATATAAATCCAATATCTTCATCTACCTCACAGGGTGTCTGTTGTGGGGGAGGAAGGGAAAGGAGATTGTGAGCCACCCTGAGACTCTTTGGAGTGGAGGGTGGGATATAAATCCAATATCTTCATCTACCTCACAGGGTGTCTGTTGTGGGGGAGGAAGGGAAAGGAGATTGTGAGCCGCTCTGAGACTCTTCGGAATGGAGGGCGGGATATAAATCCAATATCTTCATCTACCTCACAGGGTGTCTGTTGTGGGGGGAGGAAGGTAAAGGAGATTGTGAGCCGCCCTGAGACTCTTCGGAGTGGAGGGCAGGATATAAATCCAATATCATCATCTTCTTCTTCTTTCATGCCAGGAGCTCGCAAAGTAGAGTTTTTGCTCACAAGACTCTGCAGCTTATAGGGGACATTGCTGACGTGATGTGAAGATATCAGCTGTTTGTCCCCACCTCCGGACACCAATAGGGAGGGGCCATAGCTCATAGGCAGAGCATCTGCTTGTCATCCAGAAGGTCCCAGGTTCAATCCCCAGCATTTCCAGGTAAAAAGATCAGAGGACAAGTGATGTGAAAGACCTCAGCCTGAGCCCCTACAGAGCCTCTGCCAGACTGAGTAGACCAGGGGTGTCGAACTCATTTGCTATGAGGGATGGATCTTGAACTTGTGGGCCAGGCCATGTGTGTCATAAAATGTAATGCCAGGGCGCACACTCAGCCTAATCCAGCTCACTATCTTGCTGAGCCTTGGCCAACAGAAGGAAGAGAGGCTTGGCTCAGTAGCTCTGATGTGCAATTGAGAGAGCCTGGCAAAGCTAGCTCTCCTTCCCCCACTTCCTGCCCAAGGAAGGAGCTTTGCTTTGTAGCTCCTGTGCGATTGAGCAAGCCTGGCAAAGCAAACTGTGATGCAGAAGGAAGCGAGAGAGAGGGAGAAGGAAGCAGATGACAGTGAGTTGCTCGCGGGTCTGATAGGAGCCCTCTGGGGGCCTGATTCGGCCCCTGGGTTGCATGTTTGACACCCCTGGAGTAGACAATACTGACTATGATGGACCAAGGTTTGGATTCAGTTTGAGATAGACTGCCTCTGAACAGGGAGGTTCTATTTCGTTTAAAAAAAAACAACTCCCACATTACCTCCCAAGAAGCTTGGGGTGGCACATGTCGTATTCCCCTCTTTCATTTGATCCTTGCAACAACTCTATGAAATAGGGTTAGGCTAAGAATGAGTCTTCACATTTCTGTCTGAACCAAAAGTCTTCAGCACAGACTTCGAAGGATGGTGGAACAAAAATCACACTTCACATTTCTGGGATCCAAGATCTCTGCAGATGATGACTGTGGCCATGAAATTAAAAGACATTTGCTCCTTGGAAGGACAGCTGTGGCAAACCTGGGCAGTATAATAAAAAAGTAGAGGCATCACCCTGCCAGCAAAAGTTCGTATGGTCAAAGCGATGGTATTCCCAGTAATAATGTATGGCTGTGAGAGCTGGACCATAAGGAAGGCTGAGCGCAGAAGAATAGATGCTTTTGAGCTGTGGTGCTGGAGAAGACTCTTGAGAGTCCCTTGGACTGCAAGAAGATCAAGTCAGTCCTAAGGGAAATGAACCCAGACTGTTCCCTGGAAGGTCAGATGCTGAAGCTGAAGCTCAAATCCTTTGGCCACCAAATGAGAAGGGAGCACTCCCTGGAGAAGACCCTGATTCTGGGAAAGGCAAAAGAAGAAGGGGACGGCAAAAGAGGAGATGGCTGGACAGTGTTACTGATGTAACAAACACGAATTTGAGCAGACTTCGGAGGATGGTGGAAGACAGGAGGGCCTGGCGTGACTTTGTCCATGGGGTCCCAAAGAGTCGGTCTCGACTGTGCAACTGAACAACAAGAATGAGTGACCAGATGCCCACAGTTTGATGTTCCTGCCTTAATTGGAGAAGTCATGCAATGCTTCAGACAGAAATCTGGCGTAGGAACCCGCAAGCCGTGATGCTGAATCACTTGCGCAAGTTGCGCTACAGTAAAATCACCGTGCCCCCAAATAGATTGTGTTCCTCTGCTGTAAAATATTTGTACCTCACTTTCTATTCAGTGGATCTCTTTGCAGGGCTTTCTGAAGAGACAAACCAAAACACAAACTTTCATTAACCCAGTTAAAAACCTACCATACTTAAGAATTTAAACCCAACGGGGCTATTTAGAAAACCCAGAAATCAACATGAAAAAGGTTCGTGCAGATCAGAGCAGCTGATTTATTTTTTTTTAAAGCACAATAGGCTAGACAAAACCAGGAGGAGGAGACTGGATTTATACCCCGCCCTTCACTACCCAAAGGAGTTTACAATCTCCTTTCCCTTCCCCTCCCCACAACAGACATCCTGTGAGGTAGGTAGGGCTGAGAGAGCTTTGACAGAAATTGCTCTTGAGAGGAACAGCCCTGTGAGAACTTGTGACTGACTCGAGGTCACATCAGCAGGTGCATGTGGGGGAGGGGGGAATCAAACTGAGTTCTTTCAGATAAGAGTCCGCGCACTTAACCACTACCGCGCACTTAACCACTACACCCAACTGGCTTTGGTTCTGTTCTTTGTCTCAGATTCTCTAGCCAACACTTGGAATCTGGCAACTCTGAGGGAGGCCACAGGTGAGTCCCAGATGTACAGCACAACAGCCGCTGTGATTTTTAGCCTGAAAGTTGGTTTTGACACACGTGTTTCCTCATCAGGTGAGAATTTGCTGTCATCCCCCCCTTCCAATATTTACATGTGCTTACAAATGCAAAGGAAGTAAAGTTTGTCATGAAACAAACCATCGTGTTGTGTCTCGTCTCACCACACGTGGGCAAGCAAGGCCGAACGACCGCAATGGCTCACCTCATAGTGGGATTTCCCTGTAACAAAATGTGAACGCACCGAAACTAATCCTGTGTTTGTGGTCCGTGGCAGGGGGTGGGGGTGATTCTATTCTTTCTCTCAGGTTCTCTCAGCCCCCTTGCAATTTCACGCACTTCCCTGTGAAAACCAGCCAGCCGGTTAGAGCAGAGGAGCCTGATCCATCGTCTGGAAGATGTCGGGATCCATTTCTGTGGCCGCAAGGCGCCAAGGAAGAGGACAGTGAGACGGGGAGTTCGGTTGGGGTGGGGGAAGACAGCCGGGCTGTGTGAGAAACACTCATTTCCTGACAGGAGAACTTTGGCTGACGCGACGGCAGTGAGTAACACATGGACTCAGTGACACCAGAGAGGGATGACCTATTTATAGCTCGCCAGCAACAATTCCCCCCTTTATCGCTTTGCAAGGCCATGGCCAATGTTGTTACATAGACAGGAAAGGAAATTCAGCCGGCCCAGAGGCCTTCCTGTATACCGGCAAAGCGAGACAGGTTGACCTGGTAGAGCTATTCTGAGGGGCAGCTCTGCAAATGCTAGGGTTGCCAGCCTCCAGGTGGGGCCTGAAGATCTCCCGCTTTCCCAACTGGATCTCCAGCTGGCAGAGATCAGCTCCTCTGAAGCAAATGTGCTGCTTGAAGGGCACTTGGTGTAATTAGCAGGCTGGTCAACGCCACCAAGTAATACACCGTCTTTCAGTTTGCAAAAATATATTATAAGGATTGTGTACGGCACATAATAAACCATACGATAACGACAGAGGCTGGCAGTGCTGGGGGCCTTTTAAAGTAACAGAGAGCCCAAGGGGCCAAAAAAAAGCCCGTCCCCAAATGAAGAGGTATGTCCAAACTTGGAAAGAGTCCAACTGAAGTTCACAAGGTGGGTGCTCTTGAGGAGCGTAGCTTCAACGCGACCGCTTTCTTAAAAAGACGTCTCTCTAGATTTTGATGTTCACACTGAAATGAGAAGCTTAATGCTGTGATCAGAGAATGTAGAAGGGGCTCCCTAAATAAACGAGCCGTCGAACTGAAGAAAGAATTGAAATGTCATCAAAATCTAGAGAGGTGTCTTTTTAAGAAAGCGGCCGCGTCGAAGCTACGCTCCTCGAGAGCACCCACCTTGTGAATTTCAGTTGGACTATTTCCAAGTTTGGACTTAGATCTCTTCATTCGGGGACAGGGTTTTATTTTTGGCCCCTTGGGGTTTCTGTTGCTTTAAAAAGCCCTAGCACCACCAGCCTCTAGAGTTATTGCATTGTTTATTACGTGCTGTACACAATCCTGATAATATATTTTTGCAAACTGAAAGACGGTGTATTGCTTGGTGGCTTTGATCAGTCCTCTGGAGACAGCTGCCTGGAAGGGCGGACTCTGCGGCATCGTAGCATGCTGAGGCCCCACCCTCTCCTGGATCCGCCCCCAAAGTCTGCAGGTATTTCCCAACTCAGAGCTGGCAACCCGAGCGAATCCCCGCTTTGTGAGGCCCTCCCAGCCTGCACGCATAGCCGGCAACTGAGCCCCTCTTTGCCTGACTTGCCTGGTGTGGCTGCTGCTGGCGTTGTTGCCAAGTTTGCCTCTCCCCAGCAGCTTTGTCAAAGGAGCTTTTGGGAAGGGGCCTGCAGGCTGCAGTGGGGGCCGCAGGTGGTTGGGTGGGTGCTCTCACAGCAGCTGCCCTTTCAAGGACAACCTCTGCCAGAGCTATGGCTGACCCAAGGCCATGCTAATTTGCGAGGGGCCCCCCCAAGATGTTGACTGCCCAGGGGCCTCCGCAGGGTTTTATCCGGCACTGTGTGGAAATCCTCCACTGGATCCCAACCCCTGCCCCTCCGTACCTGTTTCTTTGAGCAACTTGGCCTCTGCCTGGATTTTGGCCTGGTGCTTTCTCTGGGTTTCCACCTGCTTTGAGAGAACCAGCTTGGTGTAGTGGTTAAGTGCGTGGACTCTTATCTGGGAGAACCGGTTTGATTCCCCACTCCTCCACTTGCACCTGCTAGCATGGCCTTGGGTCAGCCATAGCTCTGGCAGAGGTTGTCCTTGAAAGGGCAGTTGCTGTGAGAGCCCTCTCAGCCCCACGCACCTCACAGGGTGTCTGTTGTGAGGGGAGAAGATATAGGAAATTGTAAGCCGCTCTGAGTCTCTGATTCAGGGAGAAGCGTGGGGTATAAATCTGCAGTCTTCTTCTTCTTCTCCTTCACTTGCAGATGCTAGAATGGTCTTGGGTCAGCCATATCTCTGGCAGAGTTGTGTTTGAAATGGCAGCTTCTGTGAGAGCTCTCTCAGCCCACCCACCTCACAGGGTGTCTGTTGTGGGGGAGGGAGATAAAGGAGATTGTGAGCCGCTCTGAGACTCTTGAGTGGAGGGCGGAATATAAATTCAATATCGTCGTTGTCTTCTTCTTTGCGGCCGTGACTCAGCAGAGACGCCACGATGGGCTCCTTTCCGCCTCTGCCGGTTAGCTTATGCTGAGCAGGAGTGGGTGAAGTCTTGAATTGAAACGTCATCAAAATCTAGAGAGATGTCTTTTTAAGAAAGCAGCCGCGTTGAAGCTACACTCCTCAGGAGCACCCACCTTGTGAATTTCAGTTGGACTGTTTCCAAGTTTGGACTTATATCTCTTCATTCAGGGATGGGGTTTTATTTTTGGCCCCATGGGGTTTCTGTTACTTTAAAAGGCCCTAGCACCGCCAGCCTCTATAGTTATTGTATTGTTTATTACGTGCTGTACACAATTTTGTATGGCCCACAAATGATGCTTTAAATATCCAAATGGGCCTTGGAAGAAAAAAGGTCCCCCACCCCTGACATAGATCAAGATGGGTCACTGTCTTAGTCTGTCTGAAGCAGCAAAAAGACTACTGAATGTAAAAACAGCCTAAGATGGTGCCCCATCTTAAAAGAGCCCCATGGCACCGAGTGGTAAAGCTGCAGTACTGCAGTCCAAGTTCTGCTCGTGACCTGAGTTCGATCCTGGTGGAAGCTGGGTTCAGGTATCTGGCTCAAGGTTGACTCAGCCTTCCATCCTTCCGAGGTCAGTAAAGTGAGTCCCCAGCTTGCTGGGGGCGGGGGGGGGGAGTGTAGATGACTGGGGAAGGCAATGGCAAACCACCCTGTAAAAAGTCTGCTATGAAAACGTCGTGATGCGACGTCACCCCAGAGTTGGAAACGACTGGTGCTTGCACAGGGGGACTACCTTTACCTTTATTTAGCAGCAGAAAAGAGCAGGAGTCCAGGAGCTCCTTGAAGACTGACAAAATTTGCGGCAGGGGGAATGAGTTTTCAAAGAAGTGAGCATTAACTCCAGAAAACTCATGTCCTGCCACAAATTTTGTTAGGCTTTTAAGGCGTTCCTGGACTCTCTTGCTCTTTTCTCCTGCTACAGACAGACTAACGTGGCTTCTCAACTTTATCTAAGTCAGGGGTGGGGAACAGTGGCTCTCCAGATGTTTTTTTGCCTACAACTCCCATCAGCCTCAACCATTGGCCATGCTGGCTGGGGCTGATGGGAGCTGTAGGCAAAAAACATCTGGAGAGCCACCCCTGATCTATATGAAGAAGTGATCAGGGACTTCCGGAAGCTCCTCCCCCTGCCACAAATTTTGTTAGTCAAAAGAACATAAGAGAAGCCATGTTGGATCAGGCCAATGGCCCATCCAGTCCAACACTTTGTGTCACACAGCAGCCAAAAAAACCCCCCAGGTGCCATCAGGAGGTCCACCAGTGGGGCCAGGACACTAGAAGCCCTCCCACTGTGCCCCCCCAGCACCAAGAATACAGAGCATCACTCCCCCAGACAGAGAGTTCCAACAATGCGCTGTGGCTAATAGCCACTGATGGACCTCTGCTCCAGATGCTTCTTAGTTAGTCTCCAGGCTTTTTTTGTAGCAGGAACTCCTTTGCATCTTAGGCCACACACCCCTGATGTAGCCAATCCTCCAAGAGCTTACAGGGCTCTTCTCACAGGGCCTACTGTAAGCTCTTGGAGGACTGGCTACATCAGGGGTGTGTGGCCTAAGATGCAAAGGACTTCCTGCTAAAAAAACCCAAAACCCCTGGGGTGCTGCTGGATTGCTGCGCTTTCCTCTTGCTGTGTGTGTGTTTTTGTGTGCATGGATTGTGTTGCCACCTGAGCGTCTGCCCCTCCATCCTGCAGTTGCCGCCCGTCCCTCCTGTCTCCTCGAACCCGGCTCTCCTTCCCCTCCCCTGGAGCGGCTCAGCCGCTGCTGCTGATGTCACAGGGGGCTTGCATCCAAACAGGTGCTTCTTACTCAGGGTTTCCGGGGAAAAGCTTGTGCACTTCAATGCCGGAGTCATAGGGAAAAAAGGATAGAGCGGAGCCAACTGTCTGGCTGGAAACTTTTATATAACCCGCACCTGCAGTTTGGCTGCTTCAGCTTTCCCGTTCTGTTCTCTTTCCAGCCCTTTTAACCCTCGGTAGGTTGCCTCGGAAGAATCCCAGGTTTGGGCACGTGGTGTACCATCGCCAAGAAACCCCAGGCTTGGATTCGGATTCTGTTGGTGGCTTGGATGTGAAAATTTCCAGATCAACATTTACTATTTAGTTTCTTTTCCGCTCGATCCTTCCTGCCGGCTCAACTGCACATGTCTCTGTGTTAAAAGTGCTGTCCAGTAACCTCCAGCTTACGGTGACCCCGCGCGTCTTGTCTTCTTATCATGGGACCAAAGTACAATAGCCTACGTTAAGTCCCGGGGTGGCCAAACTGCAGCTTGGGAGCCACGTGTGCCTCTTTCACACATATCGTGTGGCTCTCAAGGCCCCCAACACTCCCATCGGCTGGCTTGGAGAAGGCATTTCTCTCTTTAAATCACTTCTCCAAACCAAGTCAGCTGGCAGCTTGGAGAATGCATTTAAAGTTAACGTTGCTTTCTTTCTACCTCTCACTCCCCATCTATTTTCCTTCCTTCTCTCAAACACTGACATTCATGTCTTTCAGCTCTCAAACATCTGATGTTTATCCTATGTGGCTCTTACATTAAGTAAGTTGGCCACCCCTGGTTTAGTCCTTTTAGCTTCTAGGGAGAATTCAGGCTTGATTTGCTCTGGTTTTATTTCTCTCTCTCTCTCTCTCTGGCAGTCCCCTGTATCCATAAAACTCTCCTCCAGCACCGCATTCCAAATGCTGCAAGCCTAATTCTCGGTTCTGAGCTTCTATTTGTTGGGTCTACACGGGAGCGTCACAGACCCACAGCGACTGGTCTTCATCGGGGCTTTTTTTTTTTTTTGTAGCAGGAAGTCCTTTGCATATTAGGCCACACCCCACTGATGTAGCCAATCCTGGAGTTTACAGTAGGCCCTGTACAAAGAGCCCTGGAAGCTCTTGGAGGATTGGCTCCATCAGGGGTGTGGGCCTAATATGCAAAGGAGTTCCTGCTACAAAAAAAGCCCTGGGCGTGTTCAATCGGTTAGCCTCTTAGGCACTAGAAGACTTTGCAATTTCAGGCAGTGATTCGAGGAGTAAATAATCCCATGAGTGAATATCCATGCACATCTGAAACCGCCTTATACTGACTCAGACCCTTGGTCCATTAAGGCCAGCATATTGTCCACCCCAGGGCTTTTTCTATTCTTGAAAAAGAAGCGCTGGGACTCTCAAGAGGGAAATGAAAAAGTAACACGTGGGTGCTGCTCATGAACTTTTAAACATTTTTTGAGAATTGTGTTTCCACAAAGGGGTTCTGAAACTGTTCCACTGCGCTCCCCCCAGGGAAAAAGCCGTGGTCCACTCCCCAGTTCCAATAATATGCTGTGGCTAATAGCCACTGATGGACCTCTGCTCCATATTTTTATCCAAACCCCTCTTGAAGCTGGCTATGCTTGTAGCCGCCATCATGTCCTGTGGCAGTGAATTCCACATGTTAATCACCCTTTGGGTAAAGAAGTACTTCCTTTTATCCGTTCTAACCTGACTGTTCAGCAATTTCATTGAATACCCACGAGTTCTTGTATTGTGAGAAATGGAAAAAAGTACTTCTTTCTCTACTTTCTCCATCCCATGCATAATCTTGTAAACTTCTATCATGTCACCCTGCAGTCAACATTTCTCCACACTAAAGAGCCCCAAGCGTCTTAACCTTTCTCCATAGGGAAAGTGTTCCAAGCCTTTAATCATTCTAGTTGCCCTTTTCTGGACTTTTTCCAATGCTATAATGTCTGTTTTGAGGTGCAGTGATCAGAATTGTACACAGTATTCCAAATGAGACCGCATCATCGATTTATACAGGGGCATTATGATACTGGCTGATATGTTTTCAATTCTCTTCCTAATAATTTGCAGCATGGCGTTAGCCTTTTTTATTGCAATCGCACACTGTCTTGACATTTTCAGTGAGTTATCTGCAATGACCCCAAGATCTCTCTCTTGGTCAGTCTCTGCCAGTTCACACCCCATCGACTTGTATTTGTAGCTGGGATTTTTGCCCCCAGTGTGCATTACTTCGCACTTGGCCACATTGAACCGCATCTGCCACGTTGACGCCCACTCACCCAGCCTCAACAGATCCCTTTGGAGTGCCTCACAATCCTCTCTGGTTCTTACCACCTTGAACAATTTAATGTAATCTGCAAACTTAGCCACTTCACTGCTTACTCTCAACTCCAAATCATTTATGAACAAGTTAAAGAGCGTGGGACCCAGTACTGAGCCCTGCGGCACTCCACTGCTTACCGTCTTCCACTGCGAAGACTGCCCATTTATACTCACTCTCTGTTTCCTATTAATTAGCCAGTTTTTGATCCACAAGGAGACTTGTCAATTTACTCCATGGCTCTCAAGCTTACTAAGGATCCTTTGATGAGGAACTTTCTGGAAGTCAAGGTAAACAATATCTATTGGGTCTCCTTTGTCCACATGTTTGTTCACCCCCTCAAAGAACTGTAACAGGTTAGTGAGGCAAGATCTTCCCTTACATAACCCATAACTTGTGTTCATCCATGTGCCTACTCATTCTGTCCTTGATAATGGTTTCTACCAACTTTCCCGGTATTGAAGTCAGACTGACTGGCCTGTAATTTCTCGGATCTCCTCTGGAACCCTTTTTAAAGATGGGGGTGACATTTGCTACCTTTCCGTCCTCAGGAATGGAGGCAGATTTCAATGAAAGATTACATATTTTTGTCAGGAGATCCACAAGTTCATCTTTGAGTTCTTTCAGAACTCTTGGATGTATGCCATCCGGACCTGGTGCCTTATTAGTTTTTAATTCGTCTATCAGTTGTAGGACCTCCTCTCTTGTCACCTCAATCTGACTCAGGTCTTTCAACACCCCTTCCAAAATAAGTGGTTCTGGATCGGGCAAACACTTCTCATCTTCCACAATGAACACAGAGGCCAAAAATGTATTCAGCTTCTCAGCCATTTCCCTATCCTCTTTCAGTAATCCTTTTACCCCTTGGTCATCCAAGGGCCCCACTGCCTCCCTGGCTGGTTTCCTGCTTCTAATATATTTGAAGACATTTTTATTGTTGGTCTTTATGTTTTTTGCATTATGCTTCTCATAGTCCCTTTTTGCCTGCCTGATCACAGTCTTGCATTTGATTAAGCAAGTTTGGCCACCCCTGGTATAGAGTATCACGGAAGATTGATCCTTGGTTATCTGGGGCTCTGTAGGAGCTGTTTTTTGAGGCAGAGGCACCATAATTTCAGCACAGCATCTGGTACCTCTCCTCAAAACACCTCCCAAGTTTTGAAAAGATTGGACCAGGAGGTCCAATTCTATGAGCCCCCAAAGATGGTGCCCCTATCCTTCATTGTTTCCAAATGGAGGGAAGGCATTTAAAAGGCGTGCAGTCACTATAAATGTGAAGGCCAGAACTCCCTTCGGAGTTCAATTGTGGTTGTCACACCTTTGCTCCTGGCTCCACCCCCAAAGTCTCCTGGCTCCACCCCCAAAGTCCCCAGTTATTTCTTGAGTCGGGCCTGGCAACCCTACCTCCTTCTCATAATCTGAACATATATATATATATATATACTTATGAAGCTGCCTTATACTGACTCAGACCCTCGATCCATCAAAGGCAGTCTTGTCTACTCAGACTGGCAGCGGCTCTCCAGGGTCTCAAGCTGAGGTTTTTCATGCCTACTTTCCTGGACCCTTTTTAGTTGGAGATGCCGGGGATTGAACCTGGGACCTTCTGCTTACCAAGCAGATGCTCTACCACTGAGCCACCATCCCTCCCCCATGAACATATGAAGCTGCCTTCTACTGAATCAGACCCCCTTCGGTCCATCAAAGTCAGTATTGTCTACTCAGACTGGCAGTGGCTCTCCAGGGTCTCAAGATGAGGTTTTTCATGCCTACTTGCCTAGAACCTTTTTAGTTGGAGATGCCAGGGATTGAACCTGGGACCTTCTGCTTCCCAAGCAGATGCTCTGCCACTGAGCCACCGTCCCTCCCTTCTGCCTTCATTGCATCTTTGGGTTGACTGCGGGTTGGGATGTGTTGCTCCTCAAGCAGCCTTCAAGCTTGCCTGTAAATCCCTAGCAGCTGAGCATCTACCCAGCAACCCCCAGGATGCAGCAGCAGCTAAGGCTGACCCACAGGGGGGCAAAGGAAACCCCCCCTACTTTCCCAGTTTCAGGATCCAGTGAAGGGCAGGCAGAGAAGAGGAGGAGGGTTTTTTTTCCGATCCCGGGTGCAAAAAACGGATGCACACAGAGAGAATTGTGTTAGGAGGCACACAGGCCAGCAAGGGAGAAATTCCAGAAATTTTTCACGTGCAAATGGATACTTCCTCGGAGAGCCTCTAGACTAAATAACGCTCCTTGTGTCTGGATCTGGCGGTCTCTTCTCTCCTCTCTCTCTCTCACATACACATGCATACAAACCCCACCAGCTGTCTGGAAAAGGCAGAAGAAAAGACGGAGACCCCTTGCAGTTCTCTTCTCCCCCAGTCTGTGGCTCTTCCTTCTCCCCTATCGAACCTCTATAATGTGCCAGTGTCAGGCCCTGGATTTGCGGAATGGAGAGTTGAGAAGTTTACAGCCTCCGTCGAACCAGCTGGGACATTTGCTTAATATAGCAGAGTTTTGCCCAGTCACAGAAATGTGATACTCAGTGCCATAAATAAATCTCCCAAGAAGCAGGGGTCATTTTGTAGAAAAATAGGTGGTGGAGCCGCCGCCCCCCCCCCAGCCAAAAGCAACCCAACACAAGAAGGGAGAGCCCCAGGCAAGCGAGGCCTGCTTGGGCTGGCTAGAGATCCAGCCAGCCCAAGCAGGCCTCGCTCGCCTGGGGCTCTCCTGGGCTGCCTCTCCCCCCACCCAGTCAAAAGTCCCTTAAGCCACCCGCTGCCCAAAATCACATAAGAAGGGGAGAAAGGATGGTGCAGGCTTCTCCAGGGGTTATTGAGGGTTGCGGGGTGTGTGGCAAAACTCCTGGTAGCTGGCTGGCTGCCCGCTCTCCTAATCCAGGGATTGTTATGCAGCTGCACCTACTATTCAATGGCCAAGGTAGGTGGGGAGGAGGAGGGGGGACCCTCAGAAAGGCTCAGGAGCTATGCTCCTGTGAGCTCCTGCTGAAATCTGAGGCCTGCCAAGAAGTATACTGCAAAGAAAGGTAAGAACTGACATTTGTTTAACTAGAATCCAGGTTGCATTCAGATTGCAATTGAAAGGAGAGACAGGAGCCTAATCTAAAGAGCACTTTCCCTATCAGAAATGGCCAGCTTGTCTGGCATCACATGTGTGGGAGGACGAGGGCACTGTCTCTACAGGAGAGGCCTGCAAAGAGGTGTCTCAATGGAAGGCAATGTGCAGTGAGGGAGAGGACAAAGGAAGTGAGAGAGGGAAGGGGTCCGGGGGCAGCTCCCTGGTTAAGACAAAGGGAGGTATCCCTATTCAAGGATATAACACCTGTCTGCACTTAGCCCCCCGCTAGGGTTGCCAAGTCCAATTCAAGAAATATCTGGGGACTTTGGGGGTGGAGCCGGGAGACATTGGGGGTGGAGCCAGGAGACATTGGGGGTGGAGCCAGGAGCAAGGTTGTGACAAGCACAATTGAACTCCAAAGGGAGTTCTGGCCATCACATTGAAAGGGACTGAACATCTTTTAAATGCCTTCCTTCCATAGGAAATAATGAAGGATAGGGGCACCTTCCTTTGCGGCACATAGAATTGGACCCCCTGATCTGATCTTTTTGAAACTTGGAGGGTATTTTGAGGAGAGGCACCAGATGCTACGCTGCATATTTGGGGCCTCTACCTCAAAAAACAGCCCCCCCCCAGAGCCCCAGATACTCGCGGATCCATTCTCCATTATTTCCTATGGGAATACATCCCCATAGGGAATAATAAAGTTCCCAGCAGATATTTCCCTCCCCTCCCCCCGCTTTCTGATGACCCTGAAGCGGGGGGAGGGCCTCCAAACTGGGGGATCCCCTGCCCCCACCTGGGGATTGCCAACCCTACCCCCCGCCCCCCACCCCCAAAGTCCAGCCGTACCGAGTTGCTCATTCCAACAGAACCAGCCTAAGCTTGTAGATTTGGATGTCCACTGCATGGTCATAGATTTGGGGTGTTGCTAAGGGTGAGATATTGCAAGGGGAGATCTCTGACATTCCATTAGAACAGGGGTGGGGAAACTCCGTCCCGAGGGCCATATGCGGCCCTCGAGGTCACTTGGTGTGGCCCTCAGGATTGCTGGGCCGAACCAAGCCATGTGGCAGCCTCCCTGGGGCCTGGCTGGCCAGCGGGGATCGTGGGGCCCAGCCGTGCTGTGCAGCAGCCTCCCCAGGGCCAGGCAGGGATCACAGGGCCCAGGTGTACTGTGCGGCAGCCTCCCTGGGGCCTGGCTGGCCGGCCAGATTTGCTACAGGATATGAAGCCAATGTCGTTGCCTTCTTCTTCCTCCTCCTTCTCTCTCAGCTGCTGTGAGAGCCCTCTCAGCCCCACCTACCTCACAGGGTGTCTGTTGTGGGGGAGGAAGGGAAAGGAGATTGTGAGCCGCTCTGAGACTCTTCGGAGTGGAGGGCGGGATATAAATCCAATATCTTCATCTACCTCACAGGGTGTCTGTTGTGGGGGAGGAAGGGAAAGGAGATTGTGAGCAGCTCTGAGACTCTTCGGAGTGGAGGGCGGGATATAAATCCAATACCTTCATCTACCTCACAGGGTGTCTGTTGTGGGGGAGGAAGGGAAAGGAGATTGTGAGCCGCTCTGAGACTCTTCGGAGTGGAGGGCGGGATATAAATCCAATATCTTCATCTACCTCACAGGGTGTCTGTTGTGGGGGAGGAAGGGAAAAGAGATTGTGAGCCGCTCTGAGACTCTTCGGAGTGGAGAGTGGGATATAAATCCAATACCTTCATCTACCTCACAGGGTGTCTGTTGTGGGGGAGGAAGGGAAAAGAGATTGTGAGCCGCTCTGAGACTCTTCGGAGTGGAGAGTGGGATATAAATCCAATATCATCATTATCATCCTACTCAGTACAAAGTGGAACCAGAGGTAGCTAGCGGGAGTTCTCTCAGCTGATGTGCTGGGCCTCTCGCACTCAATGGAGCATTGAAAACGGCGAGGGAAGAGATCTGGGGCAAGGCATTTCCTGCGGGCAGGCTGCCCAGTAACCTGGGAAGGAGAAGGTCATCTCCAGAGCCCTTCAGCGAAAGATGCCAGGGTCTGTCTTGCAAGGGAAGCGGGCGAGGGAGCCAGGCACAGCTGCAGGGGAAACCAACCAGCCTTTGGCCCCCCTCCCTTCTCTTGAGCTCCTCCAGCAGAACTCCCCCCTCTTTTCCACCGCCTTGTCTCAAAGATGCTCCCCAGCGGACTGCAGACACTGTCTAGACTCATTTAGAGTATTTATAACCTGCAGAATGTGCGCCCGCCATAGCGGCTGAATCAGTAGCATTCAGCTCTTTTTTTAGCCTCAGGGGTGATGAACTTCGGGCCTTGCAAAAGGAGAAAGCCCCCAAATCTCAAGGGAATGAGAGGGTTAATTTGGAGGGTGGAAAAGAGATTGGGATTGGGCCGGAAAGAGTTTCTGCTGTGGAATCCTGGTTTTTTTTAGCGTGCAGAATGTGCTTTCGAGTCCACTTGTTTCACTCAGAATCTGAAGACGTCTTGAGTAAAGGCAAAAGAAGCTTTTAATGAAGAAGAAGAAGATATTGGATTTATATCCCGCCCTCCACTCCGAAGAGTCTCAGAGCGGCTCACAATCTCCTTTCCCTTCCTCCCACACAACAGACACCCTGTGAGGTAGATGAAGATATTGGATTTATATCCCGCCCTCCACTCCGAAGAGTCTCAGATCGGCTCACAATCTCCTTTACCTTCCTCCCCCACAACAGACACCCTGTGAGGTAGATGAAGATATTGGATTTATATCCCGCCCTCCACTACGAAGAGTCTCAGAGCAGCTCACAATCTCCTTTCCCTTCCTCCCCCACAACAGACACCCTGTGAGGTAGAAGAAGATATTGGATTTATATCCCGCCCTCCACTCCGAAGAGTCTCAGAGCGGCTCACAATCTCCTTTACCTTCCTCCCCGACAACAGACACCCTGTGAGGTAGATGAAGATATTGGATTTATATCCCGCCCTCCACTCCGAAGAGTCTCAGAGCGGCTCACAATCTCCTTTACCTTCCTCCCCGACAACAGACACCCTGTGAGGTAGATGAAGATATTGGATTTATATCCCGCCATCCACTCCGAAGAGTCTCAGAGCAGCTCACAATCTCCTTTCCCTTCCTCCCCCACAACAGACACCCTGTGAGGTGGGTGGGGCTGGAGAGGGCTCTCCCAGCAGCTGCCCTTTCAAGGACAACCTCTGCCAGAGCTATGGCTGACCCAAGGCCATTCCAGCAGGTGCAAGTGGAGGAGTGGGGAATCAAACCCGGTTCTCCCAGATAAGAGTCCGGACACTTAACCACTACACCAAACTGGCTCTCCAGGTAGCAAACGCTTGTAGTTGTAGCAGGGGCAGGCAAGGATACTCGTCCTGCCAGGCTGACAATAAATGAAAAGGACAGTCCAGCTATAGAATCATGGAGTTGGAAGAGACCTCCAGGATCATCTGGTCCAACCCCCCACACAATGCAGGAAACTCATCAATACCTCCCCCTAAGTCCACAGGATCTTCATTGCTGTCAGATGGCCATCTAGCCCCTGTTTAAAAACCTCCAAGGAAGGAGAGCCCACCACCTCCCGAGGAGGAAGCCTGTTCCACTGAGGAACCGCTCTCACAGTCAGGAAGTTCTTCCTAATGTGGAGCTGGAAATTCTTCAGATTTAATTTCAACCTCTTTGTTCTGGTCCTACCTTCTGGGGCCGCAGAAAGCAATTCCTCCTCTATATGACAGCCCTTCAAGTACTTGAAGATGGTGATCGTATTACCTTTCAGCCGCCTCCTCTCCAGGCTAAACCTCCCCAGCTCCTTCAACCTTTCTTCATAGGATTTGGTCTCCAGATTCCTCACCATCTTCATTGCTCTCCTGTGAACCCGTTCTAGCTTGTCTATATCCTTCTTAAACTGAAAACTGAACGCAATACTCCAGGTGAGATCTTACCAGAGCAGAATAAAGCAGAATAAAGTGACACCGTCACTTCACATGATCTGCACACTATACTTCTGTTGATACAGCCCAAAATTGCATTTGCCTTTTTAGTCACTACATCACACGTGTTGATATAGGTTGCAGGTTAACGGCTCATAATTTCTCCCCCCTAACCGTCTCCCGCCCAAAAGTCTTTGAATTACCCAGGCCCGGTGTTGCTTTTCTCCAAGGTCACATTCCAGCTTTGCAGCCATTTTCCACTGGTACCCATCTTCTGTTACCAAGGAGACAAGATTAAGCCTCAGCTTCCCACAATGATATTTACCCTCTGCTGTGGCCTCATTTGTTACCAGCACTATTTTACATAATCTATAAAAGAATTTCACGAATATATATGACTATTGGTAAATATTGATATTATAATACATAAAACTGCATATATGAATATATAAAACAATATCGTTATGAATATATGAATATGCTTTGGATAACTGACCATTCATCAGCAATGGCAGAAGAAGAAGAAGAAGAAGAAGAAGAAGAAGAAGAAGAAGAAGAAGAAGAAGAAGAAGAAGAAGAAGAAGAAGAAGAAGAAGAAGAAGAAGAAGAAGAAGAAGAAGAAGAAGAAGAAGAAGAAGATAATATTGGATTTATATCCCGCCCTCCACTCCGAAGAGTCTCAGAGCGGCTCACAATCTCCTTTACGTTCCTCCCCCACAACAAACACCCTGTGAGGTGGGTGGGGCTGGAAAGGGCTCTCACAGCAGCTGCCCTTTCAAGGACAACCCCTGCCAGAGCTATGGCTGACCCAAGGCCATTCCAGCAGCTGCAAGTGGAGGAGGGGGGAATCAAACCCGGTTCTCCCAGATAAGAGTTCGCACACTTAGTCACTACACCAAACTGGCTCTCCAGTTAGAGACGTCAGTAGACAGTTTCGAACCACAAATCATTGTCAGGGATTTGTACCGACTGGCACCATCCTCCAAAGCAGCTGTTTTCTCCAGGGGAATTGATCTCTATCATCTGGAGATGAGTTTTAATTCGGGGGGATTCCTGAGGTTCCAACCCAGAGGCTGAGACCCCCAGCTGTGTGTCGTGGTGTCTTGCCTCCATAAGAACAACATCTGAGTCCAGGATTCAAACTTTGTTTGATTGCTTCAGACCAACACGGTGACCCACCGGACTCTTGTCCACATAAGGTATGACCATATGAACATATGAAGCTGCCTTCTACTGAATCAGACCCTCGGTCCATCAAAGTCAGTCTTATCTACTCAGACTGGCAGCGCCTCTCCAGGGTCTCAAGCTGAGGTTTTTTACACCTATTTGCCTGGACCCTTTTTAGTTGGAGATGCTGGGGATTGAACCTGGGACCTTCAGCTTACATATGAACATATGAAGCTGCCTTCTACTGAGTCAGACCCTCGGACCATCAAAGTCAATCTTGTCTACTCAGACTGGCAGCGGCTCTCCAGGGTCTCAAGCTGAGGTTTTTCACACCTATTTGCCTGGACCCTTTTAGTTGGAGATGCCGGGGATTGAACCTGGGACCTTCGGCTTACATATGAACATATGAAGCTGCCTTCTACTGAAGCTGCCTTCTACATATGAAGCTGCCTTCTGCTCAGACTGGCAGCGGCTCTCCAGGGTCTCAAGCTGAGGTTTTCCACGCCTATTTGCCTGGGCCCTTTTTAGTTGGAGATGCCGGGGATTGAACCTGGGACCTTCTGCTTACCAAGTAGATGCTCTACCACTGAACCACCATCCCTCCCCTAAGGTAAGATATGGTGTACCTCTTTGTTCCTAGCTACCTGTCCTTCCCTCCATCCCCTTCCTTCCTTCCTTCCTCTGTTGAACAGCTAGCTTCGTGTCCAGTTGCACCTTAAGAACCGACAATATTTCCAGGGGATGAGTTTTCAAGATTCAAAGCCCCCTTTGTCCAGCTCCATCTGTCAATTTTCCTTCTCCCTTGAAGGGTTCAGACCCTCACCTCCTAAGGGTGGAATGTCTGGGCTCTTCCCTTGTATTTATTGCAGCCCCCTCTCCCAGTCCCAGTCACAACCCTCCCCCCAGAATGGTTCCCTTCCCTGTCTAGTGTGACTTGGCTGAAGGGAGCAGAGGTTAACTTCCTCATTCTTTCAGGGGGAGAGGGGGGGTTACAAAGGGCAAGAAAGGCTCTCGGTGGTGTCGTTGGGGCCTCTGGTCCAGCTGGGAGGACTGGCTGGCAATGTTCCCTCTAAGCTGAGTTAGTTTGAGCTAGCTCACAGTTTTTTAGCCTCTGGCTCACACATTTAGCTCGCAAAAAATGGCTCCAGAGCAAGACAATTTATGCAGTAGCTCGCAACTGTTTCCAAACCAGCTGATAGCTCACAAAATAGAATTTTTCCTCACAAGACTCCACAGTCTTAGAGGGAACATTGCTGGCTGGGGAGTTTTTGTTGTTGTTCAGTCGCATAGTCGATTCCGACACTTTGCGACCCCCTGGACCAAGTCACGCCAGGCCCTCCTGTCTTCCACCATCCTCCGAAGTCTGCTCAAATTCATGTTTGTTACATCAGTAATGCTGTCCAGCCATCTCCTCTTTTGCCGTCCCCTTCTTCTTTTGCCTTCTGTCTTTCCCAGCATCAGGGTCTTCTCCAGAGAGTGCTCCCTTCTCATTGGGTGGCCAAAGTATTTGAGTTTCAGCATCTGACCTCCCAGTTACAGAAGCCTCAATGAGTGGTTGCCGCTACATCCTGCGACAGTGAGTTCCACAGACGTCTCTAGGCAAGACAGCACTAAATTGATTCTCCAGAGTCAAGGCAGGTAAGGGCAAACTCCTGTTTTATTGTTTCCCCCCCCCCCCAAAAAAAAATGAGTATATGATTCTCAGCTCCAGGCAACTTCTCTCTCCTGAGAGGGAGAGCAGGGCCAGAGCCCAGGTTGCCAATTTGCCAGGTGGGGGCTGGAGTTCTCCTGGAATTGCAACTGGAATCCAGACTTCAATCTCCCTGGAGAAAATGGCAGATTGGGAGGGTGAGCTGTATAATATCAAAAAAAATTATAGCACTGGGAAAATATGATGTGCCTCTTTGTTATTGGCTACCTGTCCCTCCCTCCCTTCAACGCTCCACCTAGTGAAAACGCTAGGATTACGCTAAGATTATAGCATTGGGAAAAGTGCAGAAAAGGGCAACTAGAATGATTAAAGAGTTGGGACACTTTCCCTATGAAAAAAGATTAAAACGCTTGGGGCTCTTTAGCTTGGAGAAACATCGACTGCGGGTGACATGATAGAGGTTTACAAGATTATGGATGGGATAGAGAAGGCAGAGAAAGAAGTCCTTTTCTCCTTTTCTCACAATACCAGAACTCATGGGCATTCAATGAAATTGCTGAGCAATCGGGTTTGAACGGATAAAAGGAAGTCCTTCTTCACCCAAAGGGTGATTGATATGTGGAATTCACTGCCACCTCCTGTGCATAAGCATAGCCAGCTTCAAGAGGGAACTGGATAAACATCTGGAGCAGAGGTCCATCAGTGGCTATTAGCCACAGTGTATTGTTGGGACTCTCTATCTGGGGCAGAGATGCTCTGTATTCTTGTGCTTGCGGGGGGGGGGCACAGAGGGAGGGCTTCTAGCCCCACTGGTGGACCTCTTGAGGGCACTTGGGTTTTTTGGCCACTGTGTGATAGAGCGTTGGACTGGATGGGCCATTGGCCTGATCCAACATGGCTTCTCTTATGTTCTTATTGCATCACAAATCCCTGCTCCATCACCACCTGGGACTTCTTCCTTCCCTTGGCTACACCTCTGAAGCCCCAGGAATTTCTCAGCCCAGAACCGCCAAGCTTAGATGGGCCACAGCTGCCCCTGTCCTCTGCTGCAGGCTGCAGGCCTGCTATTTCTGGCCAACTCTCTGGTTTTTCTGCACATGGGATGACCCCGTTATGTATGGCCAGCTGATTGCGATGGCCGATTTGGACTTGGGGACTCTCCCTCCCAGTCTGAGCCAGCTCATCGTTCCTGGCAGGCCCAGAAGGGTGTGCCGGTGACCTCCTGACCCCCCCATCCCTGTGTCACTCCCCGTCACAGAAGGTTTCGTCAGTCAACAGCGCATTCCTGAACGGATGCCTCATTGCTCTGCAAAGCGGGCTGAGGGGGAGGAAACGCATCCAGCGCACAGACGGCCCAGACCTCCCCGTAGCCTGTTGTTTGATACCCCCCCCCCCCCCAGCCGTATCCCTGACCCCAAGTTTTTGGGACCCACAAAGATCTCTGGGATGGGAAGTTGGGCTGCAACCTGCAGTCTTCTGCTGCCCTCTGGTGGCAGCAACTTTCAACATCAACCGTTTTATTCCAGCTGTAGCTGAAGAACAAATTTTGAGTTTGGTCTACTGCTTCAGGCCAACACAGCTGCCCACCTGGGTGTATTTGAAGCGCCTCCCCTGCCACAAATGTTGCTAGTCTTTAATGTGCTGCTGGACTCTTGATCTTTTCTATGGCTGCAGTCCGACTGGCAAGGCTACCCAGCTGGATCTAACGATCTGAAGAAGTGTGCGTGTAGCACATGGAAGCTTATACCTCGAATAAAACTTTGCTGGTCTTAAGGGCGCTACTGGACTCTTACTTTATGCTAACAATTGTTTTGTAATACTATAGATCGGGGTGGCCAAACTTGCTCAACATAAGAGCCACATAGAATAAATGTCAGATGTTTGAGAGGCGCAAGACATGAATGTGAGAGGGAGGAAGGAAGGAAAATAGATGGGGAAGGGAGAGGTGGAAAGAAAGCCACTTCAATTTTAAATGCATTCTGCTCCAAGCTGCCAACAGGCTTGGCTTGGAGAAGTGATTCTAAGAGAGAAATGCCTTCTCCAAGCCAGCCAACGGGGCAGTGGGGGCTTCTTTTTTTAAATGTATATTTATTATTATTATTATTATTCATTATCCATTTCTCTACATGCTTTCTAGTATCCATTTACATTTTTCCCCCAACCCACCCCCCTTAGTCTATACATCCTCTTCTTCTTCCAGCCAGGGACAAAGGACTTGTAGCTTCCACTGAATGTCCACTCTCCTTTCTTCCTTCGCCCATTTCAGGTAGGTCCACCACTTTTCTTTGATTCTTGATCTTCTTTCCTCCCATGATTCTTCTTGCGACATTATAGCAGCTATATCCGACTGGATAAAATCGAAGAGATAGTTATGCCAACGGGCAGTGGGGGGCTTCAAGAGCCACACAATACGTGTGAAAGAGCAACGTTCATGTTGATCTGAAGCAAAATAACAACGCTTGAGTCCAACCGCTTTTTGAAGGCCAACAAAGTTCAATTCTAGGTATAAGCTTTCATGCGCACCTGCATCTGGAGAAGTGTACGTGCACCTGAAAGTGTATACCCAGCCTTAAACTTTATTAGAATCGTAAAGTTGGATGCGAACTCCAGGGTCATCTAGTCTAACCCCCTGCACAATGCAGGAAATTCACAAACACCCTCCCCCCACACATCCTGAATATCCCCAGTGATTCCTGCTCCATGCCCAACTTTGTAATACTATGTATTTTTTTTAACCTGGAGTAGAAGATATCCATGGATCAAGCAAGCTCCTAATTCTTAGGAAAGAGGCTAAGCAAAATAAACAAAACAGGAGGGAGAGGTGAGTGTGATATAAAGAGAGACAAACTTTTAAAAGGACACAAACGTGATTAAAGTTTTTTTTTTAAAAAAACCCTTAAAATAAAACATCTTTAAAACATTAGCACTTGTTAGTTTTAAAGGTGCTTTCTTTGTACTTCTCCCATGGGATCCAGGGAACTGGGCAAAAGAAGCTCTGGCTCTTTCCTTCCTTCTCCAGGGGACCAGGAGGGGGAGGAGCCTCAGCCAATGGAGAAAATAGAGGCTTTTGCTCTGTAGCTCCTGTGCGATTGAGCAAGCCTGGCAGAGCAAGCTGTGATGCAGAAGGAAGCAAGAGAGAGGGAGAAGGAAGCAGACGACAGCCAGTTGCTCAGGGGCCTGATAGGAGCCCTCCGGGGGGCCTGATTCATCCCCTGGGCCACATGTTTGACACCCCTGGGTTAGAGGCTTACTTTAAAACAAAAACATGAAAGTTGGGAATTCAGAGAACCTGTTCAACATCCTTTTACAATGGTGTATTGATACAACAGTGTGAAATGTATAATTTAAGAAAACCTCCAGTGCTGGAGGCGGGGAGGAAAGCGGCACCGCCCGGACAGGGTCAGGAAAAATGGCTGCTGATAGGCGGGGAAATCTAAACTTTCCCACCCACACAGCAGCTACTGCTTTAATGGGATCTTTCCAATGCAGGATTAAACCCTGTGGAGGCCTCTAGGCAGTTGAAATCTTGGGGGCCCCTCGCAAATTAGCTCAGAGTCTGATAGGGTTGCCAAGTCCAATTCAAGAAATATCTGGGGACTTTGGGGGTGGAGCCAGGAGACCTTAGGGGTGGAGCCAGAGACATTAGGGGTGGAGCCAAGATCAAGGCTGTTACAAGCATAATTGAACTCCAAAGAGAGTTCTGGCCATCACATTTAAAGGGACGGCACACCTTCTCAATGCCTTCCTTCCATAGGAAATAATGAAGGATAGGGGCAGTTTTCTTTTGGGGCTCATAGAATTGGACCCCCTGGTCCAATCCTTTTGAAACCTGGGGGGTATTTTGGGAAGAGGCACTAGATACTATACTGAAAATTTGGTGCCTCTACCCCCAAAAAACAGCCCCCCCCCAGATACCCATGGATCAATTCTCCCTGATTTTCTATGGGAATAAATCTCCACAGGGAATAATAGAGTTCCCAGCAGACATTTCCCTCCCCTCCCCCCCACTTTCTGATGACCCTGAAGCAAGGGGAGGGCCTTCAATCCGGGGGATCCCCTGCCCCCACCTGGGGATTGGCAACCCTAGAGTCTGAACGCCCGCCCCCACGGCCCCCTCTGCAGCCTGCAGCCGCCTTCTCAAAAGCCCCTCTGACAACGCTGCAGGGGAGAGGCAGAGAGAGGCAAACTTGGCAACCACGCCAGCAGCAGCTGCACCAGGCAAGTCGGGCTAAGAGCAGCTCAGTTGCTTGCTGGGCATGCAAGCTGGGAGGGCTGCAAGCAGGGGGGAAACTGGAGGGGGGGGGGGGGGAAGCTGGCCCAGGGCCCCTAAAGGTGTGGGGGTCCATAGGCCATGCCTGCTTAGCCTAATTGTTAATCCGAATCTCAAAACTTCAGAGCAACACAGGTTTGAGAAACGCTGGGGAGACTCTGGGGAAACCCTAGGAGGTGCATGAATGCAACAGGATACTGTGACGAAGCAGGAAACAAACCTGCTCTCCTATTCCAGTGGGCCCAAGGCCAAAGGCAATGGGCCCAAGACTCTGGTGGAAAGTGCTCCTGTCCAACGTTAGTGACCGCTTTGGGGTTAGATCCCAGCGGGCAGCCGTGTTGGTCTGAAGAGTCAGGGGCACCTTTAAGACCAGCCGAGTTTTATTGAGAACGTCAGCTTTTGCGTGCTCTCTAAGCACACGTCATCAGGCGAGGAATCCGGCACGGTGAGCAAAGCTTTGGGGTTAGGGTTGCCAGAAATATCTGGAGACTTTGGGGGTGGAGCCAGGAGCAGGCATCATTGAACTCCGACGGGAGTTCTGGCCATCACATTTAAAGGGACCGCACACCTTTTCAAATGCCTTCCCTCCATTTGGAAATAAGGAAGGGCAGGGGGCACCTTCTTTGGGGGCTCATAGAATTGGACCTCCCTGGCCCAATCCTTTTGAAACTTGGGGGGCTTTTTGGGGATACACACCAGACACCATGCTGAAAATCTGGTGCCTCTTTCTAAAAAAACAGCCCCCCCCCCTCTCAGAGCCCAGGTTGGGGAGGGACGGTGGCTCAGTGGTAGAGTATCTGCTTAGGAAGCAGAAGGTCCCAGGTTCAATCCCCCGGCATCTCCAACTCAAAAGGGTCCAGGCAAATAGGTGTGAAAAACCCTCAGCTTGAGACCCTGGAGAGCCGCTGCCAGTCTGAGAAGACAATACTGACTTTGATGGACCGAGGGTCTGATTCAGTATAAGGCAGCTTCATACGTTCATATGTTCATTGGCACTCAAGGATTAGTTCTCCATGATACTCTGTAGGGAAATAGGTCTGGGGTGCCCAGGGGACATTCCCCCCCCCCGCTTTCTGATAACCCTGAAGGGGGGGAAGAGGGCCTCCAAACCAAGGGGTCCCCTGCCCCCTGATGGTGGAGAAGTCTTTTAAACATTGCCCAGAAAACACAATAGGGCAGGGCCTAATTTGCCCGAATTCCGGTCCCCTGATTTCTCAGCCTGGCAGGCTCCACCCGCCCACACCGTGGTAAAACCGACCCCTGGCTCCGACTACTGTCTTCTAATCACAAGAGTGCCACTTCCTCGACATGGTTGGTACATGCGCTCGTCACATGTTCTTGGCAGGGTCAAGGGTTAAACTCTCGGTTGGGGGGGAACTGTGGCACTGGGATAAAGGTGAAGGTTTGCTTATCGTCTGGCTGGGGGAGAATGTTTGCTTCTGAAAACCAAATATAGTCACCTGATCTCTGGATCAATAGGAGTGGCAAGCAAAACACTTAGAGGGCGGGGGGAGTAAATTCAGATAAGCATTCGCAGATCACAGTGTCGGTCCTGAAGCTGAGTGAAGCAATTACCCACCTGTTCATCCTCCCCGTTTCTTTGCACCATGGATTGTGTTTCTCAAAGAGCAAAGAGCACACTCGTATTAGCAAATCATAGAATCATAGCGTTGGAAGGGACCTCCAGGGTCTTCTAGTCCAACCCCCTGCACAATGCAGGAAACTCACATAATGCCCCCCCCCTAAATTCATGGGATCTGCGTTGCTATCGAATAGCCATCTAGCCTCTGTTTAAAAAGCTCCGAGGAAGGAGAGCCCACCACCTCCCGAGGAAGCCTATTCCACAGAGGAACTGCTCTAACTGTCGGGAAGTTCTTCCTAGTGTTGAACCAGAAAACTCTTCTGATTTAACTTCAACCTGTTGACTTTGGTCCTAACTTCTGGGGCCACAGAAAACAATTCCACACCGGCCCTCATAACAAAATGAGTTTGACACCCCTAATACAGGGCCGAATCTGACATAAATGAGACCTTATTGGGTCAAGCCATGTCAGGCCAGGCCGTGTGTGTTCCAATTTAAGATTAGGCAGCAGAGATACAAACTTTATAAAGGACACAAACACAAAGTTTAAAAAAAAAATGTAAAACATGCTTAAAACATTAGTACTCATTGGTGTAAAAGGTGCTTTCTTTGTATTTCTCCCATGGGATCCAGGGAACTGGGCAAAGGAAGCTCTCGCTCTTTCCTTCCTTCCCCAGGGGACCAGGAGGGGGAGGAGTCTCGGCCAGTAGAAGGAAGAGAGGCTTGGCTCAGTAGCTCTGCTGTGCGGCTGAGAGAGCCTGGAAAAACAAGATCTACTGCCCCCCCCCTTCCTCCCCAACGGAGGAGCCTCAGCCAATGGAGAAAATAGAGGTTTTGCTCTGTAGCTTCTGTGTGATTGAGCAAAGCCTTGCAAAGCAAGCTGTTATGCAGAAGGAAGCAAGAGAGAGGGAGAAAGAAGCAGATGACAGCCAGTTGCTCGGAGGCCTGGTAGGAGCCTTCCAAGGGCCTGATTTGGCCCTTGGGCCGCATGTTTGAAATCCCTGCTCTATATGACAGCCCTTCAAGTACTTGAAGATGGTGATCAGATCATGTAGATGTCCATGGAAGAGGACACGCACGGTCCCTCCGGACCAGCATCCTGTTTTCTGGAAATGCCCAGAAGGACTGCAAGATGGGATCAGAGACCAAAGTTGAACACCTGGGACTATCTGCATGCCAAGCAGATTCTCTCCCACTGAGTAATTCCCCCTGCCCAATCCTTAAGGTCAGTACTATCCCTGCTCTGATTGGCAACAGCTCCCTGGGGTCTCAGCCGGCTGAGGTCTTTCACATCCTCTACCACTTGGTCTTTTTAACTGGAAAGACAGAAGGCAAAAGAAGAAGACGGGGGCGGCAAAAGACGAGACGGCTGGGACAGTGCTACTGATGCAACCAACACGAATTTGAGCAGGATTGAACCAAGGACTTTCTGCATGCCGAGCAGACGCTCTGCCACGGAGCCACAGCCTCTCCCTTCATTTCAGTCCTTCCTTCCAAAGGAGCAGCCAGTTTAGAAAAGAGTCCTGCGGCATCTTAAAAGCTAGCTCCGTTTTATTTCAGCAGAAGCCTCTCCGATCCCTGGTTTTTTTAAAATATATATATATTTTTATTATTATTATTCATTATCCATTTCTCTACATGCTTTCTAGTATCTATTTACATTTTTCCCCCAACCCCCCCCCCCCCCTTAGTCTATACATCCTCTTCTTCTTCCAGCCAGGGACAAAGGACTTGTAGCTTCCACCGAATGTCCACTCTCCTTTCTTCCTTCGCCCATTTCAGGTAGGTCCACCACTTTTCTTTGATTCTTGATCTTCTTTCCTCCCATGATTCTTCTTGCGACATTATAGCAGCTATATCTGACTGGATAAAATCGAAGAGATAGCTATGCCAAGTTCTTTCCTTCCATTTACTTTTATCCTTCCATCCTGCCGCTATTACCGCTTTACCCGCTGATATCATTGCTTTTAGTAAATCTTGATTATTCTTCCCTATTATCTCATTCCCTAATATACTCGTCTGCATTAATTCAAAGTTAATTCTCAACTCTACCTGAAAGAATTTCTTTATCATTCCCACTACCATTTCCCATAATTTCTTGGCCTCAAGGCACTCCCCCCACATGTGGGTGTACCATCCCTTCTCTTTCTTACAGTGCCAACACTTAGGGCTCAACCCAGGAAACATATTGGCTAAAGTAGCCGGAGTTCTATACCATTTGGTGAAAAATTTCAGTTCCATTTCTCTAACCTTATGAATCTTAACTTTTTTAAAACCTTCCATTATCTTCTCCCCTTTTCGTTTCGTCTCTCCAATCCCTGTTATATTTATCGCTTGGATTCTTTTTTAAAAAAATAAAGGAACACATTCGCTCTGGACTACTGCCTGCAGATGCTTCCAGGTGGAACAGCGTGCCCCCTTGAAGCACTCCCTTCTCCGCCTCGCCACCCCACCCCACCCACCCTGCGGCCTCTCTCCTTTCAAACAAGCCGCTTCCAAAACTATCCCCCTCCGGCACAATGTGTCTCATGACTGCCACACACGGGAGAGGACCAGGGAGCTGTTTGCCTGCCCTGTGGGACTTTCAAACAGACCTCCCTGCCAAATGTGCCTCAAGGCCCTGCTGGAATGTCACAGCTGGGGTCACACGCTTGCCGCTCTCTGGAAATACACAGACAGAAGAGGAAGAAGACGACGACATTGGATTTATATCCTGCCCTATGCTCTGGATCTCAGAGTCTCAGAGCGGTCGCCATCTCCTCTACCTTCCCCACTCCCCACAACAGACACCCTGTGAGGTGGGTGGGGCTGAGAGAACTCTCACCACTCTGATTCTAGACAGCAGAGATCAATTTCCCAGGAGAGAACGGCTGCTTTGGAGGGTGGACTCTTTGGCATTATACCCTAATGAGGTCCCTACCCAAACCCCACCCTCTCCAGGCTCCACCCCCCAAAAAGGCTCAAGGTATTTCCCATCCTAGCTGGGTTGCCAGTCTCCCAGCGGGGCCTGGGACCTCCCAGAATTACAGATCATCTCCAGGCAATATAGATCATTCCCCCTGGAGAAAATGCCTCCTTTGGAGGGTGGAGTTTGGGGTATACTCCATTGAGGGCCCTCCTTTCTCCAGGCTCCACCCCAGACTTCCGGGAATTTCCTGGCCAGTGTTGGCAACGGTAGGATGTACACACCAACCGAGGAGTAAGTCCCAAGCGATTACTCCATGACAGGGGTAACCAAACTTGCTTACCTTAAGAGCCGCATAGAATAAACATCAGGTGTTTGAGGGCGCAAGTCACAAACGTCAGATGTTTGAGAGCCACAAGACATGAACATCAGATATATGAGAGCCGAAGGAAGGAGGGAGGGAGGGAGGGAAGGAGGAAAGGAAGGAAGGAGGGAGGGAAGGAAGGAAGGAAGGAGGAAAGGAAGGAAGGAAGAAGGGAAGGAAAGAGGGAGGGAAAGAGGGAGGGAAGGAGGGAGGGAGGGAAGGAAGGAGGGAAGGAAGGAGGGAGGGAGAAGTGGAAAGAAACCAGCTTTAACTTTAAATGCCTTCTCCAAACCACTGGCTGGCTTGGAGAAGTGCTTTAAAGAGACAAATGTCATCTCCAAGCTGGCCAAACAGGATGGTGGGAGGCTTCTAAAGCCACACAATATGTGTGGAAGAGCCACATGTGGCTCCTGAGCCATAGATTGGCCACCCCTGTTGTTATTGTTGTTCAGTCGCACAGTCGAGTTCGACTCTTTGAGACCCCATGGACAAAGTCACGCCAGGCCCTCGTGTCTTTTACCATCCTCCGAATTCTGCTCAAATTCGTGTTTGTTACATCAGTAACGCTGTCCTGCCATCTCATCTTTTGCCGTCCCCTTCTTTGACTTCTGTCTTTCCCAGCATCAGGATCTTCTCCAGGGAGTGCTCCCTTCTCATTTGGTGGCCAAAGTATTTGAGCTTCAGCTTCAGCATCTGACCTTCCAGGGAACAGTCAGGGTTGATTTCCCTAAGGACTGACTGATTTGAACTTTGTGCAGTCCAAGGGACTCTCAGGATTCTTCTCCAGCACCACAGCTCGAAAGCATCTATTCTTCTGCGCTTGGCCTTCCTTATGGTCCAGCTCTCCCAGCCATACATTACTACTGGGAATACCATTGCTTTCACTATATGGACTTTTGTTGGCAGAGTGATGTCTTTATTATATTTATTATACTGCCCAAGTTCACCATAGCTGTCCTCTCAAGGAGCAAACGTCTTTTAATTTCATGGCTACAGCCACCATCTGCAGTGATCTTGGATCCCAGAAATGTGAAGTCTGTCACTACGTCCGTGTCTTCCCCTTCTATTTGCCAAGGTGTGATGGGACCGGATGCCATGATCTTAATTTTCAAGCCTACTTTTGTGCTCTCCTCTTTCACCCTCAATAAGAGGTTCTTTAGGTCCTCCTCACTTTCTGCCATTAGAGTGGTATCATCTGCACATCTGAGGTTGATGTTTTTCCAGCAATCTTAATTCCGGTTTCTGCTTCATCCGGGCCAGCATTCCGCATGATGTACTCTGCATATAAATTAAATAAGCAGGGTGACAATATACATCCTTGTCGAACCCTTTCCTATTCTAAACCAATCAGTTGTTCCATATCCCGTTCTGACAGTTGCTTCTTGACCCTTATACAGGTTTCTCAGGAGATATGTGAGGTGGTCTGGTACTCCCATCTCTTTAAGGACTTGCCACAGTTTGTTGTGATCCAGACAATCAAAGGCTTTCGCGTAAATGAAGCAGAAATAGGCGTTTTTCTGATCCTCCCGTGCTTTCTCCATGATCCAGCGAATGTTGGCAATGTTGGCCACCCCTGCTCTATAAGTAACTGCACTGAGTTGGACCCAAGTGGGCAGCCGTGTTGGTCTGAAACAATGGAACAAAGCAGTAGACAAGTTGCACCTTTAAGACCAACGAAGTTTTATGCAGAATGTAAGCTTTCGTATGTAAGTGGACTTCATCAGATGAAAATGGAATAGCAGGCAGTCCTTAATATAGAAAAAGTGGGCAGTATGTTGGTATGTAGAGTCATGGGAACGTTTTTAGCAGATTAAAAGAATCACAAATTGGGGTCTGTGTGTTTTAGTTAGGATTGAACTGGGCTGAAACAACAGCGGAAGGTGATAAAAAACAGATTGATGTTGTAGGTGTGAAGTGCCATAAATCTGGGCATCATTCTGGCTTCCTTAGTTGTGGGTTTAAATAGAGGACATAGTTACTCAAGAGGTTATACCATTGGAGAGCCAGTTTGGTGTGGTGGTTAAGTGTGCGGACTCTTCTCTGGGAGAACCGGGTTTGATTCCCCACCTCTCCACTTGCACCTGCTGGAATGGCCTTGGGTCAGCCATAGATCTGGCAGAGGTTGTCCTTGAAAGGGCAGCTGCTGTGAGAGCCCTCTCCAGCCCCACCCACCTCACAGGGTGTCTGTTGTGGAGGAGGAAGGGAAAGGAGATTGTGAGCCCCTCTGAGACTCTTAGGAGTGGAGGGCGGGATATAAATCCAATAACTTCATCTACCTCACAGGGGGTCTGTTGTGGGAGAGGAAGGGAAAGGAGATTGTGAGCCGCTCTGAGACTCTTCGGAGTGGAGGGTGGGATATAAATCCAATATCTTCATCTACCTCACAGGGAGTCTGTTGTGGGGGGGGGAAGGTAAAGGAGATTGTGAGCCGCTCAGACTCTTCGGAGTGGAGGGCGGGATATAAATCCAATATCTTCATCTACCTCACAGGGTGTCTGTTGTGGGGGAGGAAGGTAAAGGAGATTGAGCCGCTCTGAGACTCTTCGGAGTGGAGGGCGGGATATAAACCCAATATCATCATCTACCTCACAGGGTGTCTGTTGTGGGGGAGAGAGATAAAGGAGATTGGGAGCCACTCTGAGACTCTTCGGAGTGGAGGGCGGGATATAAATCCAATATCTTCATCTACCTCACAGGGTGTCTGTTGTGGGGGAGAGAGATAAAGGAGATTGGGAGCCACTCTGAGACTCTTCGGAGTGGAGGGTGGGATATAAATCCAATATCTTCATCTACCTCACAGGGTGTCTGTTGTGGGGGAGGAAGGTAAAGGAGATTGAGCCGCTCTGAGACTCTTCGGAGTGGAGGGCGGGATATAAACCCAATATCATCATCTTCTTCTATCTTCTATTGTTATAGTTTGCCATTAGGAAAAAAGGAATACATTAAAATATAGTTGAAAATGGGTTAGTATAGGCAGGGCTTTTTTTGTAGAAAAAGCCCAGCAGGAACTCATTTGCATGTTAGGCCACACCCCCTGATGTCACCATTGTTTAACGTAGGGCTTTTTTGTAGGAAAAACCCAGCAGGAATATATTTACATACTAGGGCACACCCCCTGACACTAAGCCAGCCGGAACTGCGTTCCTGTTCAAAAAGAGCCCTGAGTATATGTAATAAAGAAGCTGCACTGAGTTATTACCGCAGCCTTCCAAGCCTCCTCTCGAGTAGTCCCATTCCCCGCCCAAGTCAGCGTGCCCGGCAGGATCACAGCCTTACAAAGAAACCCCGCCCCTGCCATCCGAACGCACCAATGGGCGCCCACCTCTCTCCCTTCTTCGAACCAGAAAAAGGGCTCCATTCACAAAAAAAACCCCTCAAACGGCCAGCCCCGCTAGCCCCTCCCCCTTCCCCCGCCAGCCCCGCCCCCTTCGCGAAGTCATCCTCCTTGCCCGGCAGGATCGCACGCGCCTCCGCCACACCCCCTCGCGTCGGCGGGGAGCCAATGGCGCGCGGCGGAACTCCGTGACGTCAGCGGCAGCGCCCCCCCTCGCGGCCGGCCGGCGCGCCTCGTGGTTGGCCGGCGCCGCACGTGGAGCTGGGAGCCGGCGTCGCGTGACCCGGGGTGGCTGGGCGGGCGCAGGCGCAGTGAGGCGCGCTTCTCTTTCTCGCCCCATTCGCGGCGAGGGTGGCCGAGGAGGCGAGTCGGGAGGCGCTCGTGGGAACGCGGCCAGCCGGGGCGGGGATGGCCGGGACGGCGCAGGAGAAGAACACGCTGCTGCACCTCTTGGCCGGAGGGTGAGCACCCCTCAACCCCCCCGTCCCCCCCCCTCAGCCCCGGCTCCCCCCTTCCCCCTCCAGCCCGCTTTTGACCAAGTCTGCCTTTCTTAGTCCCCAGCATCCCTCTATCCATCCATCCATCCATCTGTCAATCATCTGTCTATCATGTATCTATCATTTGTCCTATCTATCTATCATCTATCTATCATGTATCTGTCTATCATCTATCTATCATCTGTCTTATCTATCATGTATCTGTCTATCATCTATCTATCATCTGTCCTATCTATCTATCTATCATCTATCTATCATGTATCTTTCTATCATCTATCTATCATCTGTCTTATCTATCTATCATGTATCTATCATTTATCTATCATCTGTCCTATCTATCTATCATCTATCTATCATGTATCTTTCTATCATCTATCTATCATCTGTCTTATCTATCTATCATGTATCTGTCTATCATTTATCTATCATCTGTCCTATCTATCTATCTATCATGTATCTGTCTATCATCTATCTATCATCTGTCTTATCTATCTATCATGTATCTGTCTATCATCTATCTATCATCTGTCCTATCTATCTATCTATCATCTATCTATCATGTATCTTTCTATCATCTATCTATCATCTGTCTTATCTATCTATCATGTATCTGTCTATCATTTATCTATCATCTGTCCTATCTATCTATCTATCTATCTATCTATCTATCTATCTATCTATCTATCTATCTATCTATCTATCTATCTATCATGTATCTGTCTATCATCTATCTATCATCTGTCTTATCTATCTATCATGTATCTTTCTATCATATATCTGTCTATCATCTATCTATCATGTATCTATCATCTATCTATAATTTATAATTTATCTATCATGTATCTATCTATCATCTGTCATCTATCTATCATCTATCTATCATCTACCTACCTACTGGTGTGTATATATAGGTGTATAGATATGTGTGTGTGATGGATAGATAGATAGATAGATAGATAGATAGATAGATAGATAGATAGATAGATAGATTTATTTAGGTATATCTATACTCTACCTTTCTTAACTTTCTTTTCTTAAGTATTATAAGTACATGTCTACTATGTGTGTGTATATGTATAAGTATGTATATACCGTATGTGTGTGTATATATAAGATAGCTAGATAGTTAGATGTATGTATGTATATAGATAGATGTGTGTGTGTGTACAGAGAGAGAGAGAGAGGTATATTTTTGTTGTTGTTCAGTCGCACTGTGATATTGAATGGTTTGCCTTGGATACAGACCGAAATCATTCTGTCATTTTTGAGATTGTATCCATTACTGCTTTCCTCACTCTCTTAACTTTGAAAGGCCACACCATTTCTTCTACGGGACTCTTGCCCACAATAATAGATGTTGAGATCCTCTGAGTTAAATTCACCCACTCCTGTCCATTTTAGTTCGCTGATTCCCAAGATGTCGATGTCCAGTCTTGCCATCTCTTGTTTGACTACATCCAGCTTACTTTGATTCATAGATCTTACATTCCACGTTCCAATGCAGTATATAGTACATATAGTACTATAGGTGTATATACGTGTGTGTGTGTATAGCTAGCTAGATGTATGTATGTATATAGATAGATGTGTGTGTGTGTAGAGAGAGAGAGGTATATAGGTATATATGTGTGTGTATGTATAGATAGATATAGTTATGTATCCTATAATAGGGGTGGTCAAACTTGCTTAATGTGAAAGCCACATAGAATAAACGTCTGATGTTTGAAAGCAGGAAGGAAGGCAAATAGATGGGAAAAGGGTGGAGAGAAGTAGAGGTGGAAAGAAAGTGATTTTAAATGCATTCTCCAAGCTGGCTTGGCTTGGGGAAGTGATTTAAAGAGAGAAATGCCTTCTCCAAGCTGGCTGACAGGGAGATGGGGACTTCAAGAGCCACACGATATGTGTAAAAGAATCACATGTGGCTCCCGAGCCGCAGTTTGGCCACCCCTACCCTATGAGGTAGAGCAGTATTATCCTTGTAAAGGTGAAGGAATGAAGTATACCATCTGTCACTCCCTGTGATTGTCTTTTCCTCTTCCTCCTCCCTGCTCTCTGCCTTTCTCATCCATCTTTTCTTATGTATTATAAGAAGATATCTAGATAGATATATAGGGCTTTATTCTGGGGGGACCCAGTGGAACTGAGTTCTGAAACCTCTTTGTGGAAACAAAATTCTCAAAAAATGTTTAAAAGTCTACGAAGGGCAACTGTGTGTTTCTCCTTCATTTCCCTCTTGAAAGTTCCAGCACCTCTTTTCCAGAAAAAAAAGCCCTGTCTGTGTGTGTGTAAAAATATATGTACCCCATAAGGTAGAGCAGTGTTATTATCCCTGTAAAGGTGAAAGATCAAGGTATACCTAAGGTGAGCTTATGAGTTGAGCGCATGGTTGAGGTAAGATTCATCTCGTCTCTGTAGCTCCACTTCTGAGCTATTACACTGCTGTCCTTTTTTCTTGTCTCACTCTGCCTTCTCTGTCCCCTTCTACAAATATCTTTCTTTCCTCCCCCCCTTTCTATTTATCCCTTCTTTCATTTTTCTCTCCATTCATCTGTTTCTTTGTACACATTTTCCTCCATTTGTCTCCCTCTCATCACTCTTTTCTCAGTCTTCCCCACCCCTTTTAATCCCTTTTCTTTTGTTTCTGTTTAATTCTTTTTCTTTCTTTATGCGACTAGCAAGGTGGATAGGCATGTTAGTCTGTCTGGAGCAGCAGAAAAGAGCAAGAGCCCAGTAGCACCTTAAAGGCTAACAAAATTTGTGGCAGGGCGTGAACGTTTGTGTATCGCTGCTCCCTACTTTAGATACAGTGACTCACAAAAGGGAGGGACGGTGGCTCAGTGGTAGAGCATCTGCTTAGGAAGCAGAAGGTCCCAAGTTCAATCCCTGGCATCTCCAAAAAAGGGTCCAGGCAAATAGGTGTGAAAAACCTCAGTTTGAGACCCTGGAGAGCCGCTGCCAGTCTGAGAAGACAATACTGACTTTGATGGACCAAGGGTCTGATTCAGTAGAAGGCAGCTTCATATGTCCATATGTTCAAAGCTCCTATGCTGCCATAAATGTTGTTAGTCTTTAAGGTTCTAACTGGACCCGTGTTCTTTTCTGTGTGCAGTTTGGCAAGCATACCCAGTTATAGTCTGTACAATGGCCCTATAAGGTAGAACGGTATCATTATCCCTGTAAAGGTAAAAGAGTGACAATCAGTGAAAAATGCCTAGGGTAAGCTCATGAGGTGAGCTCAAGGTTGAGGTACGATGAATCTTGTCTCTGTAGCTCAATTTCTGAGCTATTATACTGCCATCAATTCTGTTTTCTCAGTGATTTGTGGGTTCCATTTATCCCCCTCGACATACTTCTTAGTGCCTTCTCTTTTTGCCTTCTGTAGCTGTACAATGGAAGCTTCTATGTACAGAGGCTGTCTATATTTCCATTGCTGAAAATACAAAGGTGAAAAGGAGTGTGTGTGTGTGTGGGGGGGGGGCTTGGCGCCCTGCTGGTGAATAGGCAATTTCAGGCAGCTGTCAAAAGAAAAACACCACAGGGGGAAAACCATTTTCCTCTGACCCCAGGAAACCTTCCTTTCTGTTCTTCATTTCCCTATTATTAGGTTTCCTTTCAGGGTAGGAGGGAAGGTGGTTTCGGCAATGCACATTACTGACTTGTGAAATTTGCCTCCTTAATCCGGCAATAATGATCACCTCTGAAATTGCATTTCAAATGTTTTGCATACGTGTTTCGGAATAAGCTTTCCAACAACCCGGAAAGGTTTAACTCCCATGCTATTAGATGTTGCAAAGACTGGGGATTTGTATCGTTTTTCTTTTGTAATGAGATGGATCAGATTAATCAAGGGTGGGTCTGTGGAAGCCTATGCATTCCCACGCATGCTTCGTTTACCGCCTGAGAGGGGTCCAGGCGGGCAGCCGTGTTGGTCTGAAGCAGCAACGTTTGAGTCCAGCGGCATCTTGAAGTCCAGCAAAGTTTTTTTTCCATATCTTGAAGAAAACTTTGTTTGTTTTGCGGTATTGATTGGGAGTGCAAACTTCTGGATTGGTGCTCGCGTCTCCGTGGAGCAGAAATCCACCTGTTTTGGAGCAATGTGGGTGTGTGGGGGGGTGATAGAGAAAGCCATCAATTGTGAGTAAGGGCCCGCTCATTCACGCTTTGTGTCTTGAGAGAGTTTTGAGTATATGCAACTTTGTAAGCGCTCCAAGGGCATCGTTTTCTCCTGTGTTTATTGGCAGTGTTTGCTTGGGAGTGAAAACTGGTTTTCAGCTGGCGCGCACGCATGTGCGTGTATGTGTGTTTAAACTGCTTCTTTTCGAAAGTTGGCATTTCCGTCAGGACTCGGAACTTCCATTTCAGCGTTTATAAAAACCGGGCATACGAGAAACCAAAAGCGCTGAATCGTGCCGTGCCGTTTCCTTTGCTCCTCTTCTGAGACTTGGCACAAATGTGTTTTGCTTTGGGCAATTTGCAAAAATAAAAGGAACTCCTCTCTTTGCTTACCCCCCCCCCCCCCCAATCCTCTGATCTTTGGCACGCTTGATTTCCCTCAACTGTATAAAGATGATTTTGCTGAAAACAAAACAGACTGCCGTGTTCTTAAATTGTCGAGGTCGAGGATGTGTGTTTGTTTGGGGACAGTTGTCAGGCAGAGAGACTGAAAGGACACCTCTGGGAAGAAGTCTTGCATCAGGGGAAAGTCAGGCGGAACGAGAAAGCAGCGTGTGCATCCTTGATTTCTGCGTCTGTGGCTGACGCAAGACGTCTTCTTCGTAACCGGACTCCCTTTCTTGAGAAGTGCAGACAGCTGACTGACGTAGAACTTGCTTGCAAGTAAATAGATTTAGTTTCAGACTGGGTGTCCCTTGAATGGGCGGGTGCTGTGCTGCCCAAACAGAGGCAGGGATCCAACGATGGCCAGGTGCAAGGAGGGTAGTAGAATGGAGGGTCTGGTTCACACATGCTGGAGAATGCCGGGATGGTGGGGGGGGGAGAGGGAGGGAATGTGCTGCCCTATTGCAGTGGGGAAGGGGGGGAAATCACATTTTTGGAATGTTCCCCTCGGTTTGAAAACTCCCCGCAAGAAGAAAACGGGCTCTACAAATGCAAAGAGGAGTGAGAACTTTACTCTCTCTGCTGTTAGTTCTTTTGTTGTAGAGTTTCCCTTTTAGCGCAAGCCATAGGGTTGTCAGCTCCAGGTTGGGAAATTCCTGGAGATTTGGGGATGGAACCTAGGAAGGAAGGAAAGGGTTTGGGGAGGGAGGGGCCTCAGCAGGGTATAATGCCACACAGTCACCTCCCAAAGCAGGCGTTTTCTGCAGGGAAATTGATTTCTGTGGCCAAGTGCAAAGTAAAGCACATTGGGGCCAAGAATCCCAGCTACAAATACAAGTTGATGGGGTGTGAACTGGCAGAGACTGACCAAGAGAGAGATCTTGGGGTCGTGGTAGATAACTCACTGAAAATGTCAAGACAGTGTGCGATTGCAATACAAAAAAGCCAACGCCATGCTGGGAATTATTAGGAAGGGAATTGAAAACAAATCAGCCAGTATCATAGTGCCCCTGTATAAATCGATGGTTCGGTCTCATTTGTGGGATCTTAACCAGTTCCATAGGGCTTGTAAAACCGCCCTCTTCCAACGTGCCTTTTAAGGTGGAATCTTGGCAATGATATCAAACCATCTTTATATATGTACTGAAACTGTAGCACCATTAATTTATACCGGTTTTAAATTATTTATTTAACTTAAATTCACGAATTTGTATTTTAACTGTATTTTATTGTATTAATTGTATTTTATTGTTATATCATGGTATATGTACCATGTCTTGTAAGCCGCTCTGAGCCTGCCTCGGCGCGGAGGGCAGGATATAAATAACAATTTATTATTCTTCTTATTAATACTGTGTACAATTCTAGTCACTGCACCTCAAAAAGGATATTATAGCATTGGAAAAAGTCCAGAAAAGGGCAACTAGAATGATTAAAGGTTTGGAACACTTCCCCTATGAGGAAAGGTTAAAACCCTTGGGGCTCTTTAGCTTGGAGAAACGTCGACTGCGGGGTGACATGATAGAGGTTTACAAGATTATGCATGGGATGGAGAAAGTAGAGAAAGAAATACTTTTCTCCCTTTCTCACAATACAAGAACTCGTGGGCATTCGATGAAATTGCTGAGCAGTCGGGTTAGAACGGATAAAAGGAAGTACTTCTTCACCCCAAGGGTGATTAACATGTGGAATTCACTGCAACAGGAGGTGGCGGCGGCTACAAGCATAGACAGCTTTAAGAGGCGATTGGATAAAAATATGGAGCAGAGGTCCATCAGTGGCTATTAGCCACAGTATATATATGTGTGTGTATTGGCCACTGTGTGACACAGAGTGTTGGACTGGATGGGCTGTTGGCCTGATCCAGCATGGCTTCTCTTATGTTCTGTTTTCTGGCCAGCAGTTATAATTCCAGTGATCTCTGGGCCCCACTTGGAAGTTGGTAACTTTAGCACCAGGGCGTTCAGAGCCAGTTCCCACAGCTGAGTGGTGGAATTCAGTGGTCCCTTCTCGCAGCTGATGGTTGTTTCGTCTCACTCTCCGGAATGCGTGAACCCCAAGTAAAACGGCCTACAGCACCCCAAAGTGTTCTAAGCCAGTATTCTGCATGATTTCAGCTGGAGGTTTCCATTTTTTGTGTGTGTCTTGTTACTTGTGCAGCTGCTTAAGTTTCAGCTGGATAGCAGTACTTCCCAGATTGTTCAGGACTGGTTATTGCTCAGAATACAGACAGGTGGTAGACTTAACACCCCCCCCTTTTATGTTAACATCCAGCCTGGCAAAAGAGTTCTGGAGGTCCCTAAATTTTTCTGCAAGAAGTGGCCGGGGGGGGGGGGGGGCGGAATTGCAACGATTGCACATTCTGGGTGTGTGTTTTTAAAAATGAAACCTTTTCTCTTCCTGTATCCTGTGTAGAGGCTTCTAGCCCTGTTATCTTTTCAGAGGCTTCCTTTCAAAATTGAATTCGCTTCTTTTCTCCCCCCCCCCCCCAAAAAAAATGTGGGTTTGCTTAATATGGAGAGGAATGGTTGTTATTACTTTTTGCAGTGACTAGTTAGTTAAAGAACTCTGCTGTTTTAGCTTTGCTATCCAAAGGTTCCTTGATGAGCTTAAAGGCTTACTTCTCACCTCCCTTACATAATGCTGCAGCTTGCAGATGGAAGAGCGAATGAAGGCACTTTTCTCCTTGGCTGGATCTTGACTGTGGGCTGCAGTGAACTGGAGGGCAGGTCCCAAACCTCTGCTGTCCTTCTGCTCCAGCTTTGCCGAATTCTTCTCTTTCTTGCAACGAGCAGTGGAAAACACCAGCTGTGGCTGAACCTCCCCCAAAATCTGAGCACGCCATTTTTCAAACTCCTTGAACTGCAGCTTGGCTCCGTTACAAGGAACTGTCTGAAGCAATTTCCCTGAAAACTTCTTTTCCGGAGTGCTTGGGGCTTGGCCAAAGCGCGTACCGCATGGCAGATGATTCTGTGTCAGAGTGGGGTCACAGAGTTGCCCTCTCGGGGTTGGGAAATCCCAGGTGATTTTGGAGGGGGGATCTGAGGAGGGCAGGGTTCGGGGAGGGGGAAGGAACTTTAGCGGGGTGTCATGCCATAGAGTCCACCCTCCAGAGCAGTCTTGTTCTCCAGGGGAACTGATCTTTGCAGGCCTCAGTTTCAGCAGGAGCTCACAGGAGTGCAGCTCCGGAACCTTTCTGATGGTTCCCTCTTTTCCTCCCCACCTACCTTGTCAATTGAATAGGAAGAAGAAGATATTGGATTTATATCCCGCCCTCCACTCCAAAGAGTCTCAGAGCAGCTCACAATCTCCTTTCCCTTCCTCCCCACAACAGACACCCTGTGAGGTGGGTGGAGCTGGAAAGGGCTCTTATAGCAGTTGCCCTTCCAAGGACAACCTCTGCCAGAGCTCTGGCTGACCCAAGGCCATTCCAGCAGCTGCAAGTGGAGGAGTGGGGAATCAAACCCGGTTCTCCCAGATAAGAGTCCGCACACTTAACCACTACACCAAACTGGCTCTCCAGGAGACGCAGCTGCGTAACAATCCCTGGATTAGGAGAGCGGGCAGCCAGCCAGTCATCAGGGCTTTGCCATCAGCTCTCATTAACCCCTGGAGAAGCCCACGCCACCCTTTCTCCACTTCTTATGTGATTTTGGACAGCGGGAGGCTTGCTGGTCTATGTGTGTGGGGGGGAGCTGTGACCCAGGAGAGCCTCAGGCAAGCGACGCCTGCTTGGGCTGGCTGGATCTCTAGCTAGCCCAAGCAGGCCTCGCTTGCCCGGGGCTCTTTTTTCTCGCATCAGGTTACTTTTGGCTGGGGGCGGTGACATATGCTAATGAGCTCTGCCACCTATTTTTCTACAAAACGACCCCTGGATCTTTGTAGTCTGGAGAGCAGCTGTAATTCCAGGAGATCTCCAGACCTCACCTGGAGATTAAAATGGTCATAAAAATTGCTGCAATAGCGCCAATTAGAACTCAGTTATTCAAGAACAATTATGTGCTTTAAGCAAATGTTGTAATATATTCTTTCACCTGTATAGTTCAGAAAACATTCATACAGTCATACAGCTCATGCAGTATTATATCCAATTTCCCCCCCCAATTTTTTTTTAATTTTTATTTATATCCCGCCCTCCCCGCCGAGGCAGGCTCAGGGCGGCTAAAAAAGGTACAAGAGCATACATAAGTGCAAAATATACACCAACGCCACATAATTTTATAGGTTCGTAAAATCCCCCCAAATGCACAAAGTTTGTTCTGAATTCACAAAGTTCAACCATAAAGTTCACACAAGATTTACGGATATTAGTCTCATTGCAGTACACCTTCCTCAGTGACCCCTTCAGGAATCAGTAGGTAATTAATGCCCAGCAATTTGATGTGAAATTCTGCATTTTTTGTGCCATAGAATGGATTATTCCACAACAGAGGCACCATTACTCAGAAGCATGACTAAAGCATCAATTTCCATTTCCATTGCAAAACGGGTAGGGAATGTGAGACGTTTTAGCTTGAATAATAAAACACTCTTCTTCGTTTGCACCGTTGTCTTTTTGTCTCTTTTAAGAGAAATCTAAGCGGTGGTGCGGCCCTTCTTTTATCCTGGAAAACTTGAGAGAGAAGCTCTCCTTTGAGGGCCTCCCGTGGGCAAAACAGAACCTCCATGGCCAGTGGTAGTCTACCTCTGTGATTTTTTTTTTTCTGAGTGGGCTTTTAGAGTCTGGTTGGCTGCTGTGAGAAACTGATGCTGTATTGGTCTGATCTAGCAGGACACCTTTGTACAATTATGGAAGCCTTGTGACTGGGGGCGTGGGGAGCTATGTCTGGTTCCTGGGTGCAGCCAGGCATGGAGTTTTTTAGGATTCTAGGCAACCAGCGAATAGGGAGCTTCCTGTATTGCGGAAATGGCAACTGAAACTCAAGCAGTGAAGGATGATGGGTTCTTGTTTATCAAGCAGAGAGCTTTTCAGCCCAGTCTCCATGGAGAGAGAAACAGCTAATGGCCAGCATGCTCTCAGCTCTTCTCCCCCACCCCAAGTTCAATAAGAATTGCATCAGGCAGAAGGCCCGCTTAACTCAGCATTCACTTTCTGCCAAACTCCCGTCCAGATGGTTGGCGTTAAAGAGAAGCCCATCTGCACTGTTTGCGTTCAGCATCTCCTGTTTAGAGGTATACTGGCTTTGTACATGGAAGTTCCATTCTTGTTCTTTAGGCTAAAAACTTTCCACATTAGCCCTCGGTGTCTGTTCTAGGCCGCTTTGAGTGTGGAAGTTCTGTTTAACTGTCGGGGCTAAATAACCAACTGACAAGCCCGAATTCTTTCTCTGGGCCCTTTCTTTTAGAGAGCAGGTCTGACCACTGTTATTCACACCCCAGTGCTAGATTACTGTAAGGCACGCTACACGGGGCTGCCCTTGTAGATGTCTTGATGAGTCAAGGTTGACTCAGCCTTCCATCCTTCTGAGGTCGGTAAAATGAGTCCCCAGCTTGTTGATTGGGGTGGGTGGGAAGTGTAGAGATACTGTTCTATCTCTAAGAGAAGCCATGCTGGATCAGGCCAGTGGCCCTTCCAGTCCAATACTCCGTGTCACACAGCGGCCAAAACCCAGATGCTGTCAGCAAGGCACTTCCGTTTTAGTAATCCGTGCTGGATTTTTGGGGTTTCCTCTGTTCCCTTTGGATGAAATCCCTTTTGAAGGGTTGGTGTAAGAAAGCCGATGTGCTGCTTTCCATGATCTACTATGATTTCATTGCATTTTTACCGTGGGCTCGCTGCTGTTTTTACTGTGTGTGAATTTAAACTCTCCGCTCGCGTCTTGTTCCAGGGTTTGTGTGATACGTTGCTGTTGGGTTAGCTGCTTGGGGTCCTTTAATGGAAAAGTGGGGTAGCGAGCTCTTTAATCCTAGCCCAGCAAGGGTTTTTGGAATCTGCAGGGAGGTTAAAGGTCAGGCCCGTCCTCCTGGGCACGAGCTTAAACATTAATCTGTCTCAATTGCGGGATGTTTTATGTGTTGTTAGTATCATTTTCCAGGGTTATCAAGCTCTTGAGACACTTTTTCCCATACCCTCACCCTCCAGCAACATTTAAAAAAAAAAAGATCTGCCAGATGATAGTTTTTGTTGGTGAACACGAGTTGTGCCTTCCCACGTCTCTCCCAGTCTTTTGTCTCCCACACTGGTCTGTATAACGATCACAGCTCTTTTCGTTATTATTGGATACTTTGCTTACTGATTCCTTTGGCACTTTGGACAGCTGTTTGTAATGAGGAAGAGGCAAAATATTTCAAAAAAGCAGAATAAGCCTTTTAAACAATGGTAGGATTGTGTGAGGCACAGTTTTAAAGCCATCCAGCATTTTGTTTCAGGCTGATTTCCTTAATTTAAAATTTAAGGGGTAAAATTGCACATTGTCGTACGAGTAGGTAGAAATTCCATCCTTTTGAATGGTCCTGAACGCTCTTCACCTTGTGTCATTCTTTGGCCTTGAGCAACGAAAGGCTGGAGCACGTTCCCTAGAAAAAAAGAGAAGAAGAAGAAGATATTAGATTTATATCCTGCCCTCCACTCTGAAGAGTCTCAGAGCGGCTCACAATCTCCTTTACCTTCCTCCCCGACAACAGACACCCTGTGAGGTAGATGAAGATATTGGATTTATATCCCGTCCTCCACTCCGAAGAGTCTCAGAGCGGCTCACAATCTCCTTTACCTTGCTCCCCCACAACAGACACCCTGTGAGGTGGGTGGGGCTGGAGGGGGCTCTCCCAGCAGCTGCCCTTTCAAGGACAACCTCTGCCAGAGCTATGGCTGACCCAAGGCCATGCCAGCAGGTGCAAGTGGAGGAGCGGGGAATCGAACCCGGTTCTCCCAGATAAGAGTCCGCACACTTAACCGCTACACCAAACTGGCTCTCCACTAAAAAGTTTGGGATTTTAAAATTTCAACAAAAAAATGTTTTTGTCCCTAACTCTTCAACTTGTTCTTTGGAAGGCGCTTCAGCCCATGACTTGCCCCTGTGGAGTACCTTCACGGCTCAGTTTGTAGCAAGAGCTCCTTTGCATATTAGGCCACACCCCCTTGATGTAGCCAATCCTCCAAGAACTTACAGGGCTGTTATTACAGGGCCTACAGTAAGCCCTTGGAGGATTGGCTGCATCAAGGGGTGTGTGGCCTAATATGCAAAGGACCTCCTGCTACAAAATGAGCCCTGGGTACCTTATCCCAGCTCTGACAGCCTTTTTGAGGTAGAATAGCAAGAATTCTTATACTCTGGGAATCTTGTGGGCCAGTAAGGTGCTGATGGGCTCAGATCTAAGAATCTTGTAGAACATTTCTAACCCACGTGTACCACAGATCTGCAAAGAAGCAAGTGCAGAATCAGCCGGGAGGATGCTTGTGTTGTCCAACCGGTTTGTACCTGCCCGTTGGAGGGCTGTTTGGTCTAAATCAAAGCGGACAGCGAGGAGTTGTTAATGTTGACGGTGCGGTTATTAACGCTCGGGTGCCCACCAGAGGAACGGCCTGCTGTGTTCTGGGATCGCCTGGGGAAGCACAATGCATAAGAGGGCAAGCCGTTAGTGTCTCCTCTCCCTCCACCCCCACTTCGTTCTGATCTTGGGCCAGTCCCACGCTCTCAGCCTGACCTACCTCACAGGGTTAAAATGGAGGCCGGGAGAATGTTGCAAGCTGCTTTGGATCTCTGTTGGGGAGAAAGGTGGGGTATACAAGAAGTAAAAGAACAGAGGTCCATGAGTGGCTATTAGCCACAAGGCGCAAAGTGTTAAAGCTGCAGTACTGCCGTCCTAAGCTCTGCTCGTGACCTGAGTTCGATCCCCTGTGGAAGCTGGATTTTCAGGTAGCCAGCTTGAGGTTGACTCAGCCATCCATCCTTCCGAGGTCGGTAAAATGAGTCCCCAGCTTGCTGGGAGGAAAGTGAAGATGACTGGGGAAGGCAATGGCAAACCACCCTGTAAAAAAGTCTGCCGTGAAAACATTCTGAAAGCAACGTCACCCCAGAGTCGGAAACAACTGGTGCTTGCACAGGGGACCTTTCCTTTCCTTTCTATAAATGGAAGACTCTGTCTGGGGCAGTGATGCTCTGTCTTCTTGGTGCTTGTGGGGGTAGCAGTGGGAGGGCTTCTGACCCCACTGGTTGACCTAATGGCACCTGTGTTTTGGCCTCTGTGTGATGCAGAATGCTGAACTGGATGATCCAATATGACTTCTCTTATGTACGGATGTCTGAGGCAGTGATGCTCTATATTCTCGGCGCTTGTGGGGGCAAAAGTGGGAAGGCTTCTGGAGTTCCGGCCACTCTGATGGCACCTGGGTTTTGGTCACTGTGGAACACAGCATGTCGGACTGGATGGGTCACTGGCATGAACCAGCATGGCTTCTCATATGTTTTTACGTCTGTGGCAGTGATGCTCTATATTCTTGGTGCTTGTGGAGCAACAGTGGGAGGGCTGCTGGAGTTCTGGTCCCACTGGAGGACCTCCTGATGGCCCCTGGGTTTTGGCCACTGCGTGACACAGAGCCCGATCCAACATGGCTTCTTAAATAAATAAATACGTATGGAGATTTGCTAAGGGTCAGGACAAACTGGCTTCTCTTCCCGCCCCCAGTGGGCACATCCAGCTGCCTTATGCTGAATCAGGTTGTCAGTCCATCTAGCTTCACATCATCCGCTCTGACTGGCAGCAGCTCTCCAGGGTCTCGGGCAGAGGTTTTTTCCCATCACCTACGCCCTGGTACTTGTAACCTGGAGATGCCGGGGATTGACCCTGGGACCTCTTATATGCCAAGAAGATACTCTACCAATGTTCTGGGGCCCTTGCCCAAGAACACATGGATGTTCTGTCATCCACTCTCTCATTCCTGATTATCTGAAGCTACCTTATATCAAGGGTGGCCCAACTTGGTGTCCTTTCCTGCAGTGGCAGCCGCACTCCAGCCTCTGGGGCAGAGAAAAGCCTTTCCTAGCATGCACAAGCCAAGATCCTTTTACCTAGAGAATGGCAGGGACTGAACCTGGGACCTTCTGCATGCAAAGCACACTTTTGTTCTTCAGTCGCACAGTCGAGTCCGACTCCTTGCGACCCCATGGACCAAGTCACGCCAGGCCCTCCTGTCTTCCACCATCCTCCGAAGTCTGCTCAAATTCGTGTTTGTTACATCAGTAACGCTGTCCAGCCATCTTATCTTTTGCCGTCCCCTTCTTCTTTTGCCTTCTGTCTTTCCCACCATCAGGATCTTCTACAGGGAGTGCTCCCTTCTCATTTGGTGGCCAAAGTAGCTTCAGCAGCTGACCTTCCAGGGAACAGTCAGGGTTGATTCCCCTTAGGATTGACTGATTGGATCTTCTTGCAGTCCAAGAGACTCTCAAGAGTCTTTTCCAGCACCACAACTCGAAAGCATCCAGCTTGGTGTAAAGTGAGCAGACTCTTATCTAGGAGAACCAGGTTTGATTCCCCCACTCCTCCACTTGCACCTGCTGGAATGGCCTTGGGCCAGCCATAGCTCTGGCAGAGGTTGTCCTTGAAAGGGCAGCTGCTGTGAGAGCCCTCTCAGCCCCACCCACCTCACAGGGTGTCCGTTGTGGGGGAGGAAGGTAAAGGAGATTGTGAGCTGCTCTGAGACTCTTGAGTGGAGGACGGAATATAAATCCAATGTCGTCGTCTTCTGCGCTCGGCCTTCCTTATGGTCCAGCTCTCCCAGCCATACATTACTACTGGGAATACCATTGCTTTGACTATATGGACTTTTGTTGGCAGGCTGATGTCTCTACCACTAATCTGTCATTTCTCCCTCCTTAAAGTTGATTTTTCCTGAACCAGAGAAGGGTTTTCCACGGAATTCACCAATCGGAGAGGCCAAGGATTGGCGCCGGGGTCCTGAGCATGAAAATCACGCGCTTGGCTGCTGAGTGGTGGTCTCGTGCTGAGATGTTGTGTACCAGAGGGGTGTGCGGAGCAGCTGTGAAATGGGAGCTTAGAAAGAGCTCGGCTTGGCAGGAAAGGCAGGCAAAACAGCTGGTGACCCGAGGCAGTCTGCCAAGCGCTGGGCGAAAAACACATGCCCACTTACGTCAAGGGGTGTGTGCGTGCCATCGAAACGTCTCACGCTGGCGTGGGACCCCGAAACGCACACGTTTGCACCGGATAACCTGGTACTGTATTTTTAGCAGCAGGCACAGTGCCTCCTTTACCAGCCGGCTCGCGCTCTTTGACTGGAGCCCCGCAGGAGTCCACTTTGTGTCTACAAGAAAGTGGGCTTTTTATCTAGCAAGTTCAGTTGTTAATGCTTTAAGTTCATTAAAAGGGGACATAAGAGAAGCCATGTTGGATCAGGCCAGTGGCCCATCCAGTGTCACACAGTGGCCAAATACACACACACACACACATATATATACTGTGGCTAATAGCCACTGATGGACCTCTGCTCCATATTTTTATCCAATCCCCTCTTAAAGCTGGCTATGCTTGTAGCCACCGCCACCTCCTGTGGCAGTGAATTCCACGTGTTAATCACCCTTTGGGTGAAGATGGACTTCCTTTTATCCGTTCTAACCTGACTGCTCAGCAATTTCATCGAATGCCCATGATTTCTTGTATTGTGAGAAAGGGAGAAAAGGACTTCTTTCTCCACTCCATGCATAATCTTGTAAACCTCTATCATGTCACCCCACAGTCGACGTTTCTCCAAACTAAAGAGCCCCAAGCGTTTGAACCTTTCTTCATAGGGAAAGTGTTCCAACCCTTTAATCATTCTAGTTGCCCTTTTCTGCACTTTTCCCAATGCTATAATATCCTTTTTGAAGTGCGGTGACCAGAATTGTACACAGTATTCCAAATGAGACCACTCCACTGATTTATACAGGGGCATTATGATTCTGGCTGATTTGTTTTCAGTTCCCTTCCTAATAATTCCCAGCATGGCGTTGGCCTTTTTTATTGCAATCGCACACTGTCTTGACATTTTCAGTGAGTTCTCTACCACGACCCCAAGATCTCTCTCTTGGTCAGTCTCTGCCAGTTCAGTGCAGCGGATACGTCAGTGCCAGGCAGGACTATTGATGATTTCTAGCCATAATAGCTGAACGGAACCTCCATGTATAGTGGCATAATACCCCCCTGCCGGTTGTTGGGGGAGAACGGGAGAGGTTCTCAGCCACATGGCCGGCTTGTGGGCTTCCTGGAAACATCAGCTAGCCGTGGCTGAACATGGCTTTTGTCTGATCCAGCAGGGTGCTTCTGTCCCCTTTGGTGCTTGGCCACTGCGTAACACAGAGTGTTGGACTGGATGGGCCAATGGCCCAGTCCAACATGGCTTCTCTTATGTTCTTATGTGACACAGAGTGTTGGACTGGATGGGCCCTTGGCCTGATCCAACATGGCTTCTCTGATGTTCTTATGTGACACAGAGTGTTGGACTGGATGGGCCATTGGCCTGATCCAACATGGCTTCTCCTATGTTCTTATGTGACACAGAGTGTTGGACTGGATAGGCCATTGGCCTGATCCAACATGGCTTCTCTTATGTTCTTATGTGACACAGAGTGTTGGACTGGATAGGCCATTGGCCTGATCCAACATGGCTTCTCTGATGTTCTTATGTGACACAGAGTGTTGGACTGGATGGGCCACTGGCCTGATCCAACATGGCTTCTCTGATGTTCTTATGTGACACAGAGTGTTGGACTGGATGGGCCACTGGCCTGATCCAACATGGCTTCTCTGATGTTCTTATGTGACACAGAGTGTTGGACTGGATGGGCCAGTGGCCCGATCCAACATGGCTTCTCTTATGTTCTTAAATACATATGGAGATTCGCTAATGGTCAGGACAAACTGGCTTCTCTTCCCGCCTGTGCATCCCTCTTCATCTGAGAAGGCGCTTGGCTGCGTCTGTCTCTCGGTAGCAGTTCGCCCTGTATCTACTTGTGTGCCGCTCATGGCCAAGCAGAATCTGTGTGTGTGCGGTTTTTTTCCACCGCGTCACAGTCAAATTTACGGCAACCCCTTAGGGTTTTCAAGGCAGGAGATGTGCAGAGGTGGTCTGCGATTGCCTTCCCTCTGCATAGGAACCCTGGGCTTGCTTCTCTGGGGGTCTCCCATCCAAACACTGGCCAGGACCAACCCTGCTTAGCCTGATGAGATCAGGCTGGCCTCAGCTATCCAGGTCAGGGCTGTATGTAATATTACTTCAATGTTTATGTGGGGTAAAGCCTGAGGATTGGAAAGCTGCCCTCCTGGGATTCCAGCCGGCTCCCACTAGCTCATGCCCCTCCTGCTCTGGACTTGTACATATAATTGTCACATGGCCCCGGCTGCCACACTCTGCTTCTGAGAAGGTCTGCAAAGCAATCCCCGGTAGGGCTTAGCTGGGCGAGTGTCTTTATTTGTGGAAGTGGGGCACCGATGCTGTCGTTGAGCGGAGCCCCTTCGTGAACAAATAACGTAGAATATGCTTCTTTAGTTCTGTATTCCGTATTAACTGGGAGCCAGTTTGGTGTAGTGGTTAAGTGTGCAGACTCTTATCTGGGAGAACCGGGTTGATTCCCCACTCCTTCACTTGCACCTGCTGGCATGGCCTTGGGTCAGCCATAGCTCTGGCAGTAGTTGTCCTTGAAAGGGCAGCTGATGTGAGAGCCCTCTCAGCCCCACCCACCTCACAGGGTGTCTGTTGTGGGGGGGAGAAGATAAAGGAAATTGTAAGCCGCTCTGAGTCTCTGATTTAGAGAGAAGGGCAGGGTATAAATCTGCAGTTCTTCTTCTTCTTAAACATTTGTATCCTGCTTGTCTCCCTGATGGCCACCCAAAACCGCTTAAAAATACAACACACAAGAAGAGTTGGGTTTCATACCCTGCTTTTCACTACCCAAAGGAATCTCAAAACATCTCGCCATCTCCTTCCCTTCCTCTCCCCGCAACAGACACCCTGTGTGGTAGGTGGGGCTGGGAGAGCTTTGAGAAAACTGCTGTTGAGAGAACAGCTCTGGGGGGCTGTGATTGGCCTAAGGTCACCCAGCTGGCTGCATGTGCAGGAATGGAGAATCAAACCCAGTTCTCCCAGATTAGCTCTTAACCACTATACCACGCTGGCTCTCTGGATCGGCTGTGGTGCAGGCAGAGCTTTTAGGCTCCTCTGGGCATGTCCAGCTTTTTAGCCGAAGCAGGAAGGAGAAGCAGAAGTCCAGCTTCAGTGTTCATGGCTTGCAGGGATAACTCTCATGTTCTTCTGTTCCCTGCAATGCTATTATAGGCCACACAGTGTGACACTTGCAAACTCCTTCCCGCCCCCCTCCAGTTGTGAAGACAAAAGTAATGCCTGCTGGGGAATCACACAGCCTTAAAGGTGACCTCCAGTTGTGAAGACAAAAGTAATGCCTGCTGGGGAATCACACAGCCTTAAAGGTGACCTCCAGTTGTGAAGACAAAAGTAATGCCTGCTGGGGAATCACACAGCCTTAAAGGTGACCTCCAGTTGTGAAGACAAAAGTAATGCCTGCTGGGGAATCACACAGCCTTAAAAGTGACCTCCAGTTGTGAAGACAAAAGTAATGCCTGCTGGGGAATCACACAGCCTTAAAGGTGACCTCCAGTTGTGAAGACAAAAGTAATGCCTGCTGGGGAATCACACAGCCTTAAAGGTGACCTCCAGTTGTGAAGACAAAAGTAATGCCTGCTGGGGAATCACACAGCCTTAAAGGTGACCTCCAGTTGTGAAGACAAAAGTAATGCCTGCTGGGGAATCACACAGCCTTAAAAGTGACCTCCAGTTGTGAAGACAAAAGTAATGCCTGCTGGGGAATCACACAGCCTTAAAGGTGACCTCCAGTTGTGAAGACAAAAGTAATGCCTGCTGGGGAATCATACAGCCTTAAAGGTGACCTCCAGTTGTGAAGACAAAAGTAATGCCTGTTGGGGAATCACACAGCCTTAAAAGTGACGATGAAGACATTGAAATTGTTTGAGGTTTTTTCTTCCTCGACGCCATCATCCAGCAGAAGGGAAACTGCAACCAAGAAATCAGAAGGAGATGGAGACTGGGATGGGCAGCCACGAAGGAGCTAGATAACATCCTGGAGTGTAAGAACGTGTCGGATTATTAAGAGTGTAAGAACGAATGGATTATTCGTGCCATAGCGTTCCCTGGAAGAGCATCGTGGTGGAGAGTGGTAAAGCTGCAGTACTGCAGTCCTAAGCTCTGCTCACGATCTGAGTTCGATCCCGGTGGAAGCTGGGTTTTCAGGTAGCCAGCTCGAGGTTGACTCAGCCTTCCATCCTTCCGAGGTTGGTAAAACGAGTCCCCAGCTTGCTGGGGGGGGGGGGGGGCGGAGTGTAGATGACTGAGGATGGCAATGGCAAAGCACCCCGTTAAAAAGTCTCCCGCGATGCAACGTCACCCGGAGTCGGAAACGACTGGTGCTTGCGCAGGGGGACTGCCTTTACCTTTGTAGTGTTCCCTGGTACTGTGTATGAGTGTGAAAGTTAGACAAGAAAAGAAAGCTGACAGGAATAAAGTAGATTCCTTTGAAACATGGTGTTCTACAGATACCGCGGACTGCCAAAAGGACAAATCGGGGGGTTCTAGATCAAGTCAAGCCTGAACTCCCCCTAGAAACTAAAAGGACTAAACTGGGGCTGTTGTACTTTGGTCACACTGTGAGAAGACAAGCCTCCCTGGAGAGAAGACTCTAATGCCAGGAAAAGTCAAAGGCATCTGGAAAAGAGGAGGACTCTGTCAAAGGAACCATGAGGGCCCTCTGTTTGCAAGATCCTCGAGCCAGGCTGTGAACATTGGGGAGGTCATTAATTCGTAGCGTTGTCGTGAATGGCACACAACACACTCACAAATCGTGATGTGCTTTTGAAAGCCTCTTCCAAGGTTTGGGGAGCCACCTCATCGGCTGCCCAAATGGTTCTCTTCGCACAGCGATGCCCTTCTGTTGCTGGGAACAGGTGAACCGCAAGGATGCACGCGTTGTGAAATGCCGTCCCCTGCTTGTGGTTGTGTTTGCAGAGCTTAAAAGCCAGCGTCGCCCTCTCGGGTTGTGTACACACGACTGAGCATCGCACAGACAGCGGGCCGGACTCCAAAGTCCCAAGCGGGGTCCCCCGTTCCGCGGACTCTGCTCGTCTTCCCGGGAAGAACGGCCACGTTTCGCCCTGTTGAATCTGTGAGCCGTTGGGGGGGGGGGGGATTTGGGTCTCCGGTCAAAATCAAGTCAGACAGATTAAAACGGCTTGGGAGGGAACGTCGTGGAATAATCCCTTGTTTCTAAAGCCTTCCTTCAAACTGTTTGTCCTGGTTAAAGAGCGCAAGTTTGTTTTCCTCTTGTATTAAAAACAAACAAACCAGGAATGGGTCAGTGGGTAGATTGGCCGGGGGACCGAAATAGGACAGAGCAGCGGCCATAAGAAGTTTAAACTTATCCATAGCCGCTGACTTGGTCGCCTAGGGTGAGCAGCTGTCTCTTCCAGGCAACCAGACAGGGTGGCTCTCGATGGAAGCCATTTCAAGATAGAAGTTGTGGTAATCATATGTGGGCATTCGATTAAATTGCTGAGCAGACAGGTTAAAACGGATAAAAGGAAGTCCTTCTTCACCCAAAGGGTGATTAACATGTGGAATTCACAGCCACAGGAGGTGGTGGCGGCCACAAGCATAGCCACCTTCAAGAGGGGTTTAGATAAAAATATAGAGCAGAGGTCCATCAGTGGCTATTAGCCACAGTGTGTGTGTGTATTTATAAAAAAATTTTGGCCACTGTGTGACACAGAGTGTTGGACTGGATGGGCCATTGGCCTGATCCAACATGGCTTCTCTTATGTTCTTATGTGCATCCCTTGCAGCCTCCTTTCACACATGGGCAGTAAAGTTGTGGGAGTATTTCCTTCTGGATAATATTACTGAATATAAACTTAGTAAGGCGGATACTCGGACAGACTATTCATACCTATGCTGTAAGTGGGAACCTTTCCTTCGATGGAACACATCTTGTAGCTTTGATCTCTTTGTATTCTGAAAGATCTCTTGGGGTGAAAAGTTGAAGGCTTTTTATCACAATGTGGGTTTTTTACCTGGAAGTGCTCCAAAACTTTATTCTGGCTGGTGCTGCCTCCTTGAGAGCCAGTTTGGTGTAGTGGTTAAGTGTGTGGACTCTTATCTGGGAGAACCGGGTTTGATTCCCCACTCCTCCACTTGCACCTGCTGGAATGGCCTTGGGTCAGCCATAGCTCTGGCAGAGGTTGTCCTTGAAAGGGCAGCTGCTGTGAGAGCTCTCTCAGTCCTACCCACCTCACAGTGTGTCTGTTGTGGGGGGAGAAGATATAGGAGATTGTAAGCCGCTCTGATTCAGGGAGAAGGGCGGGGTATAAATCTTCAGTTCTTCTTGTTACAGAACAGCGATACAGGAAGAGTATCTCTCATTAATGGCATTACCCTGACCTTCCTTTTTAGGAATTGCATGGCAAGTATGTAGATTTGCTTATATTATTCTGCATTATATTTTTGTGACTCCCAAGTGAATATTATGTGTTTAACTTTTAATGTTACATTTATTGAAATTTTGAATAAAGATCCTAGAAATTAAAAAAAAAATCATGTCAATTTTAATATTAATTGTAATGTGGGCTAGGGAAATACTTTTATTCAGGGCGTCCTTTTTGAGCAGGAACGCACAGGAACACAGTTCAGGCTGGCTTGGCGTCAGGGGTGTGGCCTAACATGCAAATAAGTTCCTGCTGGGCTTTTTCTACCAAAAAAAGCCTTGTCTGGAACAATGGTGAGATCAGGGGTGTGTGGCCTAATATGCAAATGATTCTTGCCAGGCTTTTTCTACAAAAAGCCCTGCATGTATAACTATGTAATTCAAAGCTCATAGCCATCTATTTCAACTTGAGTAGTCAGGAATTTCATCATGAGTAGTCAGGAATAATAGGAGCCCGGTGGCGCAGAGCGGTAAAGCTGCAGTACTGCAATCCAAGCTCTGTTCACGACCTGAGTTCGATCCCTACGGAAGCTGGGTTCAGGTGGCCAGCTGAAGGTTGACTCAGCCTTCCATCCTTCCGAGGTCGATAGAACGAGTCCCCACCTTGCTGGGGGTCAAGTGTAGATGACTGGGGAAGGCAGTGGCAAACCACCTCGTAAAAAGTCTGCCATGAAAATGTTGTGAAGTGACGTCACCTCAGTTGGAAACGACTGGTGTTTGCACAGGGGGACTACCTTTACCTTTTTTTTTTTTGAACAATTTATTAATAACACATGGTTACAACATTTAATTAACTTTTCTTATACTAAACCATATGATATTTCACCCCCCCTCCCTCCAATATTGACTTCCCCGAAGTTATAAATTTCCAGTTAATTCTAAAGGTACCACTAATCTATCAAAATGTAACACTTTTGATTAATACTAAAAAATTGTCCAATGTCTTTTTACGTTCCACTCTTTCTCCATATATCCTTTGAATTTCTTCCACTCCTTTTTGAATAAGTCTAAGTCATAGTCTCTTAAAGTTTTAGTTAATTTATCCATCTCACTCCACGATAACACTTTCACAATCCAATCCCATTTCTCTGGTATTATTCCTTGTTTCCAAAGCTGCGCATACAATGTCCTAGCAGCTGAGAGCAAATACCAGATTAAAGTCCTGTCTTCCTTTGGAAATTTTTCTAATTGTAATCCAAGCAAAAAAGTCTCTGCAGTTTTCTTGAAGTCGTAACCCAAAATTTTGGAGATTTCTTGTTGTATCATCTTCCAATACTCCTTCGCTTTTTCACAAGTCCACCACATATGAAAGAAAGAACCTTCATGTTTTTTACATTTTCAACACCTATCCGACATCTTTTTGCTCATCCTAGCCTTTACCTTTAATGAGAAAAATTATTTTGGGGGAGGGACGCTGGCACAGTGGTAGAGCATCTGCTTAGTAAACAGAAGGTCCCAGGTTCAATCCCGGGCATCTCCAACTAAAAAGGGTGTGGAAATAGGTGTGAAAAGCCTCAGCTTGAGACCCTGGAGAGCCGCTGCCAGTCTGAGTAGACAAGACTAACTTTGATGGACTGAGGGTCTGATTCAGTATAAAGTAGCTTCATATGTTCATGCCTGACAGTTCCCCCCTCCACAGCTATGACCATTTTCCTCGATCTGCCGGACTTCATTTATACAGCTTTAGTGCTGTTGGTGGCAGCTGGCATTAAAATACAAACTTGTCACCGAATACTTGGCTTAAGGTTTAAAGTTCCGGAGTGGAAGCTACAGTTTCTTTGTGAAATGTCAAGGGCACCCTGAAGCTCCAGTAGGTCACAAAAACGTGATAAACAAAGGACTGCTGTGTGGTTATCAGAGGTGATTTATTAACAGTAGGATCTTTTCACATTCTTCCTCACATTCCACCAAGTTTGGTGTAGTGGTTAAGTGCGCGGACTCTTATCTGGGAGAACCCGGTTTGATTCCCCACTCCTCCACTTGCAGCTGCTGGAATGGCCTTGGGTCAGCCAGAGCTCTCACAGGAGTTGTCCTTGAAAGGGCAGGTTCTGAGAGAGCTCTCTCAGCCCCACCCACCTCACAGGGTGTCTGTTGTGGGGGTGGGGAGGTAAAGGAGATTGTGATCCTCTCTGAGATTCTGAGATTCAGAGTATAAGGCGGCATATAAATCCAATTTCTTCTTCTTCTGCCTATCCTAAGCTGGACTGCAGTGGAAGTTCTATGTATTGCAAAAGATTCTGAAGTGTGTTTTAGGAGAGAATGCATGTTTAACATATTTTTTAATGTTGCTACGCAGAATGCTTCTAATATGCAGGGACAGCATAAGGAGAGGCCTGCTGGATCAGACCATTGGTCCATCTGGTCCAGCCTCCTGTCTCGCACAGTGGCCAACCAGTTCTTTTGGATGGCCAGCAATGAGGCATAAAGGCCAAGGCCTTCATAGAACATCAGAAGAGCCCTGCTGGGTCAGACTAGTGAGGGTCCATCTAGTCCAGCCTCCTGTCTCGCACAGAGGCCAGCCAGTTCCTCTGGAGGGCCAACAACAGGCCACAGAGGCTGAGGCCTTCAGAAGAACAACAGAAAAGCCCTGCTGGATCAGACCAGGGAGGGTCCATCTAGTCGAGCGTCCCATCTCACACAGTGATCAACCGGTTCCTCTGTAGGGCCAACAACAGGGCAGAGAGGCCAAGGCCTTCTCCTGATGTTGGCTTCTGGCACTGCTGTTCTGAGCTTGGCTGCCTTTGACCATAGCGATTCCTTTTAATCACCCCGGCTAGTAGCCACTGAGAGATGAACCTCTCCAATCCCCATTTGAAGCTGAAAATGCATTCTTTGGCACGTATTCCACTCTTTAATTACTCTCTGTGTAAAAAGCAATTTCCTTTTGTCTATCCTGAATCTGCTTTCTATCAGCTTAATTGGACGCCCTCGCATTCTAGTATTTTGAGAGATTTTTTTGGGGGGGGGGAGTTCTCTTTGTCAACACCCAGTGCATAATTTTATAGACCGCTATTGTGTTTGCCTCCCCTTAGTAATTTCTTTTCTAAACGGAAAAGTCCCTGGCTCTGCAGTCTTTTCTCATAGGGAAGTCCCAGAAAGGGAACACGGAGGGGCCTAAGAATTCTTATGAGAACCCAGCAGCAGTCCCTTTCTGTGTTCCCTTTCTGTGCCTTTCAAAGCCAGCAATAAGCAAGGGTCAGACTCGGTGCAGTGTTTCCCAGCAACGGAAGGAGTCAGAGGACATTTTAAGTGTACACTTCTATTGAGAAGAGACAGCAAAAATCAAAAGCAGGGAGAAGAAGTGAATCCAGAACTTAGCAGTTGCTCCAGAATATCCTTTATACCGGCAAGAGCCCCGTGGCGCAGAGTGGTAAAGCTGCAATACTGCAGTCGGAGCCCTCTGCTCACGACCTGAGTTCGATTCCGGCAGAAGCTGGGTTCAAGTAGCCAGCTCAAGGTTGACTCAGCCTTCCATCCTTCCGAGGTCGGTAAAATGAGTCCCCAGCTTGCTGGGGGGAAAGTGTAGATGGCCGGTGAAGGCAAGGGCAAACTACCCCGTAAAAAGTCTGCCATGAAAACGTTGTGAAAGCGACGTCACCCCAGAGTCGAAAACGACTGGTGCTTGCACAGGGGATCGCCTTTACCTTTTACCCTTTGTACCGGAGGTGGCCAAACTGGTTTAACATAAGAGCTACATAGAATAAATGTCAGATGTTTGAGGGTTGTGAGATAAGAAGGAAGGCAAATAGATGGGGGAGAGAGGTGGAAAGAAAGCAACTTGAACGTTAAATGCCTTCCCCAAGCCAGTCGATGGGGTGGAAGCTGAGTGAAAGAGCCAAATATGGCTCCCAAGCCACAGTTTGCCCCCCTCCGTTAATACCCACACAATGTAGTCTTGTACAAAGATACCTTGTATGTGGGTAGCTGCTGTCTAGAGGGGAATAGAAGGGAGAATATAAAATATATTTAGCCTGTCTGAGAGCACTCTTTGGGGGTGGGGGTGGGGGGCAGAATCTGTGCATAGCTCCAAAGTGTAGCTGAATGTAAACTGCTGGCCCAGTGTGACCTTTTTATATTATACCATTCTGGTCTGGAGTAGAACAACTGGATTCTAATCCAGTAGTACCATAGAAACCAATACAAGCCTTCCGGAATCTGATAAAGGAGGCTTTGAGGCTTATTCCCTCAAAATCTTGTTGGTCTGTAAAGTGCTCCTGGATTTGAATCAAGCCCTTTTGTATTGCTGTTCCTTGAGAGGCGGGGTGGGTGGGGGGGGGGGCTGAATTTAAGACTGGAATAACTCAGTTTTTGGTAGGTCTTCCAGGAGCCACGGAGAGGCTGTGTGGGCGTGGGGGGAAACTGGATTCAGTGAGCAGTGTCGAACAACAGACGAGCATGGTTGAAATTAACACGGTGTCCTGCTACTTTGGATGGTTTGGGATACCTACTCTCATTCTGGGCAAACATTAGTTTAGCTCTCTCGTCGGGGAGTGCAGCATTTGTTGTCGGCATCAGCCCGTTGGGGTTAAAGGACGTACCTGGCGTCCAAGACAGGCCCTAGACAATCGGTGCTTTGAAACGCTCTGGGGCTTGGTTAGCATTTTGTTTCTCCCGGACGTATGACTGGTACTGCTCTCCTGTCAATGGCAGAGCATAAACTCCAAAATGGAGTCCCTAATGGCCACCTTTCTTTGTTCAGCCCGTCAGAGGTCCCAGATTCCAAAGGTGGCAACTTTCTGTATCTGGAGACCAAGTCCTATGAAGAAAGGTTGAAGGAGCTGGGCATGTTTAGCCTGGATAGGAGGCGGCTGAGAGGTGATACGTGGGGCGGGACGGTGGCTCAGTGGTAGAGCATCTGCTTGGTAAGCAGAAGGTCCCAGGTTCAATCCCCGGCATCTCCAAAAAAGGGTCCAGGCAAAGAGGTGTGAAAAACCTCAGCTTGAGACCCTGGAGAGTCGCTGCCAGTCTGAGTAGACAATACTGGCTTTGATGGACCGAGGGTCTGATTCAGTATAAGGCAGTTTCATATGTTCATATGATATGATCACCATCTTCAAGTCCTTGAAGGGTTGTCATTTAAAGGATGGTGTGGAATTGTTTTCTGTGGCCCTGGAAGGTAGGACCAGAACCAGTGGGTTGAAATTAAATCAAAAGAGTTTCCAACTCAACATTAGGAAGAACTTCCTGACTGTCAAAGCGGTTCCTCAGTGGAACAGGCTTCCTCCTCGGGAGGTGGTGGGCTCTCCTTCCTTGGAGGTTTTTAAACAGAGGCTAGATGGCCATCTGACAGCAATGAAGATCCTGTGAATTTAGGGGGAGGTTTTTGTGAGTTTCCTGCATTGTGCAGGGGGGTTGGACTAATGACCCTGGAGGTCCCTTCCAACTCTTATTCTACTCACTCCATGTGTGAGTGTCATGGGGGGGACTTCAAGGGCCCCTCTATGCTGACTCCTGAAGATTGCAGAGAGCCAGTTTGGTGTAGTGGTTAAGTGTGCGGACTCTTATCTCGGAGAGCCAGGTTTGATTCCCCACTCCTCCACATACACCTGCTGATGTGACCTTGGGTCAGCCACAAGCTCTCTCAAGGCTGTTCTGCTCAAGTGCGGTTTCTGTCAGAGCTCTCTCAGCCTCCCCTACCTTACCGGTGTCTGTTGTGGGGAGGGGAAGGGAAAGGAGATTTGTAAGCTGTTCCTTTGGGTAATGAAGGGCAGGGTATAAATCCAATCTCTTCTCCTTCTCTTCCTCCTTCTCCTTCTGACAGTTAGCATAAAATACTGCACTAGGTTGTTAAAATAACTAGGCGTTGCCTCAGTGGATTAAAGTGTATTACGGTGCGTCTCCTAAAACCCACTTCAAGTAAAAAACAAACAGCAGTTTGAACTGCAAAATCGAGAGTCACCAGCCAGCAAAGCCAGTAAGAACACAGGAAACTAGAGCAAAGGGACAGGCAAAGTAAAAAAAAAAATCTGAAATTCACAGAAATCTGAAATGTTCCGGTGTATTTCCACTTGGTCCCCAGTGAATGGGCAGAGGGGATTTGAAAATCAAGGTGCTGTAGCAGCATAGACCCTGCTTAATATAAGAACATAAGAGAAGCCATGTTGGATCAGGCCAATGGCCCATCCAGTCCAACACTCTGTGTCACATAAGAACATAAGAGAAGCCATGTTGGATCAGGCCAGTGGCCCATCCAGTCCAACACTCTGTATCACACAGTGGCCAAAAATTTATATAGTGTGTATATATATATATATACACACTAGGGTGGCCAGACCGTCCCGGGAGCCCGGGAATGTCCCGGTTCTGGCCCCCTATTCCCGCCTCCCGGGCTGGCTATACCGGGACCATTTAGAGGTCCCGGTTTAGCCAGCCCCGGAGGCGGTGGGCCGCGGGCGCCGGCGGGGAAGGCGGCGAGTGAGGGAGGGAGCGTCCCTGCGCCTGCGCAGGACCCCTGCGCACGCGCAGGGACGCTCCCTCCCTTACTCGCCGCCTTCCCAGCCCGCGCGCGGGGCCCGGCGGCGGTGGTGGAGGCCTCTCCGTGGCCTCCGCTGGTCGCTGGAAGCCCTCCAGAGACTCTGGAAGGCCTCCAGCGACCAGCGGAGGCCGCAGAGAGGCCGCGGAGTACCCGGCGCTGGTCCCGGAAGGCCTTCCAGAGCCTCTGGAAGGCCTTCTGGGACCAGCGCCGACCAGCGAAGGCCTCCCCGCGGCCTCCGCTGGTCCCTGAAGGCCCTCCAGAGTCTCTGGAGGGCCTCCAGGGACCAGCGGAGGCCGCGGGGAGGCCGCGGAGCACCCGGCGCTGGTCCCGGAAGGCCTTCCAGAGCCTCTGGAAGGCCTTCCGGGACCAGCGCCGACCAGCGAAGGCCTCCCTGCGGCCTCCGCTGGTCCCTGGAGGCCCTCCAGAGTCTCTGGAGGGCCTCCAGGGACCAGCGGAGGCTGCGGGGAGGCCGCGGAGCACCCGGCGCTGGTCCCGGAAGGCCTTCCAGAGCCTCTGGAAGGCCTTCCGGGACCAGCGCCGACCAGCGAAGGCCTCCCCGCGGCCTCCGCTGGTCCCTGGAGGCCCTCCAGAGTCTCTGGAGGGCCTCCAGGGACCAGCGGAGGCCGCGGGGAGGCCGCGGAGCACCCGGCGCTGGTCCCGGAAGGCCTTCCAGAGCCTCTGGAAGGCCTTCCGGGACCAGCGCCGACCAGCGAAGGCCTCCCCGGCGCAGCGGCACGCTGAAGCAGCCTGTCGGTCACTTCCGGGTTCCTGTCCTGCATCTCGACCTGTGCTATTAGTGACAGGCTGCTTCGGCGTGCCGCTGCGCCGGCCCCCTGGGCCCCACAACGATGGGACCGATGCCACAGGGACGGGCTCGAAACACTCTATAACCCCTCAAAAGAACAGCAGTCTAGCTCACTTTCCCCGAGCCCTGCCGCCATAAGCCTCAAGGGGGCTCATTTTGCGGCATCTCCCGGCGGGAGGGTGGCACCCGCATGGGACACATTTCAAATGAAAGAGGGGGCTCAGGGCTATCAGAAACAGCCGGCGGAGGGAGTCGGGAGACCACCCCACTGGGGGATCCACACCCCGAAAGTGATGAAGGTGGCGCAGATAGAGCCAACAGAGCAAACAGGACAAAATAAATAGGCTGCATTATGCAGCACAGTTGAGAAAGTGCCTTATCCCATATACTGATGAAGTATATACAGGATTTCAGAACAAAATTGTTTCCGGCGGTGATATTTGGGGGATTTTTGGGGATGTCACAGGAAGTGCTGTGAAGCCACTTCCTGTTTCCGGCAGTGGCATTTGGGGGAAATGATGTCATTTGGGGGAAATGATGTCACAGGAAGTGATGTCACTTCCCATTTCCGGCAGGTGACGCGGGGAAATGATGTCACAGGAAGTGATGTCACTTCCTGTTTCCTGTGGTGGCATGACGTCACCGGAAGTGCCATCACCGGAAGTGACGTCACTTCCTGTTTCCGGCGGCGGCCGCGCTCCGCGCGCGCACACCCCTACCTTCCCCCCCCCAACATGTCCCTGGCTGGCCTTCAGACATTATGGTCACCCTAATATACACGCGCACACACGCACACACACTGTGGCTAATAGCCACTGATGGACCTCTGCTCCATATTTTTATCTAACCTCCTCTTGAAGGTGGCCATGCTTGTGGCCGCCACCACCTCCTGTGGCAGTGAATTCCACATGTTAATCACCCTTTGGGTGAAGAAGTACCTCCTTTTATCCGTTCTAACCCGACTGCTCAGCAATTTCATTGAATGCCCACGAGTTCTTGTATTGTGAGAAAGGGAGAAAAGTACTACTCTCAAGAATCAGAAAAATCTGTCATTGTCTCTCCCCCAACGTTTAAAACCTTTGGATTGGAATCAAGATGCCCCTACAAGACTGTCACTGAATTTCAGCATTGGAACAGGGTCCTTGAGGAACGGAGAGAATTATTTTCCTGTTGGCAAAACTGGGAGTACAGTCATCAGAATTCTGGGCAATGTGTAGATTGATTTATCTGTTTTGTTTGTACCCGCCAATGGGGACACAAAACAGCTTATACCGTTCTCCTTGCTTCCATTTTATCCTCACAACAACCCAGCAAGGTAGGCTAGGCCAATAGAGTGACCGGCCCAAGGTCACTGAGTGAGCTTCCATGGCGTGAGTAGGGATTTGTACCCGAGCCGCCCAGATACTACTCCAACACTCTTAATAGTTTTACGTGTGTTATACTGTCTGCTCCTTCGTGCCAATTGCATGGTATTGGTTACTCAGTGAAGACTTTCTGCACATGCCCAAGGGCATTCCTAGCTCTTCTGTCACCCATTACAAGCTTTGTGGGTTAGGGCCTCAAAATCGTGCCAAAGACGTGGTGCTCCAATCTGATTCTCTGAACCAAGTCATTTTCGGGGTGAGATAAAACTGGCTTTTTTGTAACAGTGAAGATGTTGATTTGGGTTCCTTTTTTATTCACCTGGGCACTCTTTCATGTCCTTTGCAGGTGTGGGGGGACAGTGGGGGCTATCTTCACGTGCCCCCTGGAAGTCATCAAGACGAGGCTGCAGTCTTCCAAGCTGGCATTCCGAGCCGTCTACTACCCCCAAGTCCAGCTGGGGACTATCAGCGGTGCAGGGGTGGTCAGGCCAACCTCGGTGTCGCCCGGACTCCTCCAGGTTCTCAAGTGAGTAGAGGCACAGGGTCACCCCTGGCTGGTGGGCCCAAGTGATGCATCGGAACTGCAAAGTTATGCATTGGAACTCACCCTCTGCAAAGCTCTAGGCTGTAATCCTCGGGAAGAAATTGAGGTCTTTTGTGCACCTTCTGACTTTCTGTGCTGCGTTGATATGATGTCTGGCTTCCATGGGGCTTTTTGAGTGTTTGAAGCAGGTTACGTTTACTGTCTCAGTAATCTGTACTGGATGGCTGCCAGATTAGGTCAGTGTTATCCTCACAGTTCCTGACACCACCCTGACCTGGGTAGCCCAGGATAGCCCATTCTCATCAGATCTCAGAAGCTAAGCAGGATCAGTCTTGCCTAGTATTTGGAAGGGAGACCTTCAAGGACTACCAGGGGCGTGAGACAGAGGCAGGCAATGGCAAACCACCTCTGAAACGTCTCTTACCGAGTTCATAATACTAAAAGAGCTAGAACTTCTGGCTGCCGGATAATTTTAGGATCTCCTGGTTATACTACACATACTGCCATACGATAATAATCTCAGTTGAGGAAATCTCAGGTGACAGATGGTCGTAACCCAATTAGAATAGAGAAGACCAAGCGAGAGGGATGGGGGGCTTTGGCTCCATGAAAGAGCCTCTGCTTGGCATGCGGAAGGTCCCAGGTTCAATCCTCGGCATCTCCTGTTAAAAAGGACCAGGCAGGTGGTGATGGGAAAGACCTCAGCCTGAGACCCGGGAGAGCCGTGAAGTGGGGCTATAGCTCAGTGGCTGAGCATCTGCTTGGCATGCAGAAGGCTCCAGGTTCAATCCTCGGCATCTCCTGTTAAAAAGGACCAGGCAGGAGGTGATGTGAAAGATCTTTGCCTGAGACCCTAGAGGGCCATTGCCAGTGAGAGTGGACAGTATTGAAGAAGATATTGGATTTATATCCCACTCTACACTTTGAAAGAGCCCTATGGCGCAGAGGGTTAAAAGCTGCAGTACTGCAGTCCTAAGCTCTGCTCACGACCTGAGTTCGATCCCCGGAGGAAGCTGGGTTTCCAGGTAGCCGGCTCGAGGTTGACGCAGCCTTCCACCCTTCCGAGGTTGGTAAAATGAGTACCCAGCTTCTGGGGGGAAAGTGTAGATGACTGGGGAAGGAAGTCGCAAACCACCCTTTAAAAAGTCTGCTGTGAAAGCAACGTCACCCCAGAGTCGGAAACGACTGGTGCTTGCACAGGGGACCTTTCCTTTCCTACACTTTGAATCTCAGAGTCTCAGAGCAGTCACAATCTCTTCCCCCCCCCACAACAGACACTCTGTGAGGAGGGTGGGGCTGAGAGAGCTCCCCCAGAAGCTGCCCTTTCGAGGAAAACTCCTACAAGAGCCATGGCTGACCCAAGGCCATTCCAGCAGCTGCAAGCGGAGGAGTGGGGAATCAAACCCGGTTCTCCCAGATAAGAGTCCAAGCACTTAACCACTATACCAAACTGGCTCTCTTTGACCTTAATGATTGAGTCAGGGTTGCGGCTCAGTGGGGAGAGCATCTGCCTGGCATTTAGAAGTGTTACCTCAGATGCTACAAATTAGTAAAATTAGATCATCATATTGGCTTGGAGAAGTGATTTAAAGAAGAAGAAGAAGAAGATATTGGATTTATATCCCGCCCTCCACTCTGAAGAGTCTCAGAGCGGCTCACAATCTCCTTTACCTTCCTCCCCCACAACAGACACCCTGTGAGGTGGGTGGGGCTGGAGAGGGCTCCCACAGCAGCTGCCTTTTCAAGGACAACCTCTGCCAGAGCTATGGCTGACCCAAGGCCATCTCAGCAGGTGCAAGTGGAGGAGTGGGGAATCAAACCCGGTTCTCCCAGATAAGAGTCCGCACACTTAACCACTACGCCAAACTACACCAAGAGGCAAATGCCTTCTCCAAGCCAGGCGACAGTGGGGGCTTTGAGAGCCGCACAATATGTATGAAAGAGCCATGTGTGGCTCCTGAGCCACAGTTTGGCCACCCCTGGCATAAGGCCATTTCATACATTTAGGGGACCTTTCTTTGGAGTGCTGTTGTGGATTTTTCCCTGTTATTTCCTTATAGTACATAGACATCTTTCTGTAGCACTGTTTCTCAAAGCAAAACTTATTCTCCCAGTATCTAATACAAGAAGCGCGGAGTTTTTGTTCCATAAACAACTGATATTGCTTTATTTTTCTCTGTACCCAAGCTACTTATAGAAAAGGTAAAACAATTTCCAGTTATAGATAACAAGACTTACACGCTATGTTTTTATTTGTTAGAGACTCTTATAATTTGGTACCTGCTAGATTCTAAGCTAAGAGAGCCCCATGGTGCAGAGTGGTAAAGCTGCAGTACTGCAGTCCGAGCTCTCTGCTCACGACCTGAGTTCGATCCCGGTGGAAGCTGGGTTCAGGTAGTTGGCTCAAAGTTGACTCAGCCTTCCATCCTTCTGAGGTCGGTAAAATGAGTCCCCAGCTTGCTGCGGGGAGAATGTAGATGACTGGGGAAGGCAATGGCAAACAACCAAGTAAAAAGTCTGCTGTGAAAACGGTGTGATGCAACGTCACCCCAGAGTTGGAAACGACTGGTTCTTGCACAGGAGACTACCTTTTTACCTTTTTAGATTCTAAGCATTTCAGATGCTACATCTCAAAGACACAAAAGATTGGGCTGCATTTCCCAGAGTGATTTTTTTAAAATCACTGCAAGGCAAAAGAGTAGTTGCACCCAGTATTCCCTCTAAGCTGAGTTGGTGTAAGCTTCCTCACCGTTTTTTAGCCTCCGGCTCGCACATTTTTGTCTTAGCTCAGGGAAAATGGCCCCAGGGCAAACTAATTTACGGGGTAGCTCACAACTTGAATGCCAGTCGCTCACAAAGTAGAATTTTTTCTCGCAAGACTCCACGTCCATGATCTTGCTTTGGCCGTCCTTCTGAGTCCTGCTCAGCGGGATCAGAGTTGAGAACATTTTGAGCACAAACCCATCTTGCTGGAGCTGGAGCGCTGTGCTGCTTCTGTTTGCGTTTTTTTTTTTAAAAAAACTGGCTGTGTTTTTTGCAGATGCGAAAGGAGGCTCTAAGCCAGGCAAAAAACCCAAAAAACCCTTAACGAAGCCAATTATCCTAGCAGGCAGCACTGCAGAATCCATACAAATTAGATGATGGTGTATTTGGCTGCATAGGAAGGCTGTGGAGCTGGAATAATTCAGTCGTGTTCCTGAGTTAAACAGGACGTGGCCCCTTCAAGACAGCCTCTTGATAAATGTAGTTGCCAACTATCCTGCTACGGTGCTTGCAGGAGAGACTCTGTGGTCTAACCTTGGGTGAGTCTCCAGTGAAAGGCAGGGAGTTCTTCACTTAATTGGAAAACTTGGGAGGGTCTTACGTCTTCCCTCACCCAGGGGTCTGATAGGAATATTAATGCTTTAGAAGTGGAGATACTTGTTCTTGAGAATACCAACCGATGGCAGGACAGAAATGGACTGTGCTTTCTTGACGACCCATTTCCTTGCTCATCAGTCCCGCCACAGCTTCCAGGAAAGTTCTGGTTTAATGCCCGCTTTTGTGGTTCTTTTGCAAATGTGACTCAGTTCTCTTTTTCTTACAGGTCCATTTTGGAAAAAGAAGGGCCCAGGTCACTCTTCCGGGGACTAGGACCAAACTTGGTTGGGGTCGCGCCATCGAGGTACGGATCTTGAAATGGCTTTCTCTCTTACTTTTGACAAAAGAAAAAGGCAATTGAATACTTGATTTGTTCTGAAAGCTGCAATCCCAGCACTGAAAGCACAGGGATCAATAAAGAGAGAAGTGCGATAATAAAACCAGATCCCTTCCAGAAATAAAATAGATGGATCAGTGGACAAACTGCTTGCTGTGCTCTTCAAGCCTTTTTAAAGTTTCAGTTCTTTTAAGGCTGTTTTCCAGCCTGCTGCATATGTAAAGGTAAAGGTCGTCCCCTGTGCAAGCACCAGTTGTTTCCTACTCTGGTGTGACGTTGCTTTCACGATGTTTTCATGGCAGACTTTTTTACGGGGTGGTTTGCCATTGCCTTCCCCAGTCATCTACACTTTCCCCCCAGCAAGCTGAGGACTCATTTTACCAACCTCGGAAGGATGGCAGGCTTAGTCAACCTCGAGCCGACTACCTGAAACCAGCTTCTGCCAGGATCGAACTCAGTTCATGAGCAGAGAGTTCATACTGCAGTACTGCAGCTTTACCACTCTGCGCCACGGGGCTCTTGCCGCATATGTAGCACTGCTGAAAATCAAATCTCCCAGAAGGGGGAGCTGAACACTGTGTCTTTCAGCCCACCTGAGTTGTGGGCTCTTTGTTCTGAATAGCTCTTTACCCCTCAGCAAGCCGAGTCGGATTCAGTGATGCCTGGTAAGCAAAGAGATACAAACTCAGGAGCAGAGCTTGAACTGAGTTAGTTTCCCTTTGGTTGTTCTGTTTTAAGGGTCTCGAGCATCCAGCAATACCCAGACACGCTTGCAAATTCTTTATTTTCTCAGCAGTAACCATTTGAAATTGGCAAGCGTTCCTTCCCATGAGTTGCAAAGCAGTCCCACGCTGGCCTTGTTGCCAGTTTTGGAATCTGTCCTTGAAGGAACGGAACAAGAATGCAGAGATCCAGGCTGAAAGACACCTCCCCGTTCTGAAGTCTCTCGGAGAAAAATAGCGCATTGTTTGAAGCTCAGTCGTTCTGCCGATAGCTCTTCCGTATCAGCACTTTGGCTGGGGCCAGAACTGGGGAAGGGATTTGAGGGCGCCGTCCTGGATAAACATCGGCCTCCTTTTGCAGGGATCAAAAAGCACGTCTTGAATAAAAAGAGGCATGGGGGATCACGGCAACGGCCCAGCTGGGCTAGCTGCCAGCTCGGCGTGGCAGTCCAGATGCCCAAGGAGGCTGGCACATTACAGCAAGGAGGCTGACTCCTGCCCCTGTTTTAGCCCCTCAGGCAATTCAGAGGGGCAATATTTGGATGGGAGACCACCAAGAAAGACTGTGGTTGCTGCGCAGAGGCAGACAACTTCTTAACGCCTCTCGCCTGGAAAACCCCACGGTCCTTCTTGAGGTCTCCAAGGGCCGGTTTAGACTTGGGAGCACACAATTACTATAAAATAACGCCCCATGGCACAGAGTGGTAAAGCAGCACTACTGCAGTACTGTGGTCTGAACTCTCTGCTCACGACCTGAGTTCGATTCCAGCGGAAGCTGGATTCAGGTAGCCGGGCCAAGGTTGACTCAGCCTTCCATCCTTCTAAGATCGGTAAAATGAGTACCCAGCTTGCTGGGGGGGGGGGGGGGAGTGTAGATGACTGGGGAAGGCAATGGCAAACCACCCCGTAAAAAGTCTGCCCTGAAAACGTCGTGAAAGCAACGTCACCCCAGAGTCGGAAAAGACTGGTGCTTGCACAGGGGACCTTTCCTTTCCTGCATCATACGGCGGTCAATTGCATGCGTTAATTACTTTTTGGTTGAATAGGGGCTTCTGTCTTGTCCCCAGTCTGGTGTAGTGGTTAAGTGCGTGGACTCTTATCTGGGAGAACCGGGTTTGATTCCCCACTCCTCCACTTGGAGCTGCTGGAATGGCCTTGGGTCAGCCATAGCTCTTGCAGAGCTGTCCTTGAAAGGAGAGCTCTCTCAGCCCCACCCACCACACAGGGTGTCTGTTGTGGGGGAGGAAGGAAAAGGAGTTTATAGGCCGCTCTGAGATTCAGAGTGAAGGGTGGGGTATAAATTCAATATCGTAATCCTCCTCCTCCTCCTCCTTCTGTTTCAGGGTCTCAGTGCAAGCAGAAGAACAAGTGAGGGGGGAGGGGTTATGGGGTGGAGGGGTGTCTCTTCGTAAAAAGAAGCAATGCAGAAAATTAGCACAGTAGAAGAAGAACTTGTAGCTTCCTTGTGTCAAGTCCCCAGCAGTTCAATGATCAACGACAGTCCATTGCAAGAACAGCTGTTTATCGATACACGACAGGTCAGAGCAAGATGGTTCTTGCGAAAACTGGCTTTGGCGGGCAAATGCCCTCTGCTTATACCTTATGTTAAAACCGTTATGCATTCAAATCCAAGGCGCAAAGCAAGCCATCCCTCCCTCCAAAGTTCAGTTCCCAGGCCCCTAGCAGGTGTGCACATAATCAAGCAGAGACAGCTCACGACCTTGACTGTCTCCGAGATCAGGTTGAAAATATGCTTCACTTGTTACACAGAGATAGGAGAGCTGGCAAAGTGAGAAGTGAAAGTTGTGTTAGAACATAAGAGATGCCATCAGGACAATGGCCCATCCCGTCTAACACTCTATGTCACACAGTGGCCAAAAGCTCCCAAGTGCCATCAGGAGGTCCACCAGTTCTGGCAAAATGGCAAGTTCTGGGGCCAGTTCTGGCAAAATGGCAAGAGGCGCTCTTGACATCTTGAAGCGCTCAGTTTCAGTGGTCATGTCGTTTCCCTTAGCAGAAAGCTTGGAAAAGAGGTTCAGCTTGTTCTACTGTTGTACTCTGCAGCGTGGATAACTCATAACCAACGTTCCCTCTAAGCTGCAGGGTCTTGTGAGCAAAAATTCTACTTTGTGAGCTACTGGCATTCAAGTTGTGAGCTACTGGCATTAAAATGCTGAGCTGCTGCATAAATTAGTGTGCTCCGGGGTCATCCTTCTGGAGCTGAGACAAAAACGTGTGAGCTGGGTGCTAAAAATCTGTGAGCTAGCTTACACTAGCTCAGGTTAGAGGGAACGCTGCTCATAACCCCTGACTTTGAACTTCTTTTAGTCCTGAGTACAGAAGCCTTAGTGCTCCAAGAAGCTCACGACGCTTCTGCTCTACAGCCATCTAAATCAACTTAAATCCCCCCCCCCCTTTTTGTCTCTCAGGCATATTGTGAAACTAAAACAAATGTAACCCTTTCTTAGCACCAATTTCCCTACTGAAAAACGTCCCTCTCATTCCATCCATTCAACGAGTAGGATCTCTTGAAAAACAGCCTCTCAGAATTCTCGTCCAAGTGTCTTTGTTGCTGCGTTATTGCGAGGCAGAAAAGCGAGAAGTGAAGGAGCTCGCTTTCGGCTTCAGGAAGAGGACTGCTCGGTTTCAAAGGATGCTCACTTGTCTCTAAATTTGCCCCAGTTTGTGAGTTCAGACTTCTCTGTCTTGTGCAGGGCGGTGTACTTTGCATGTTACTCCAAAGCCAAGGAGCTGTTCAACAACGTGTTCGTGCCGAACAGCAACATTGTCCACGTCTGTGCAGCTGGTTCTGCAGGTGGGTTGCCCTCATTGGACTGTAGCACATTTAATACATTCAGAGGGGCCAGTGTTGCGATCCAGGCCGAGAAACTTCGAAGGGAATTTCTTGAGGGTCATACAGAACAACGTTGGGAGTTCAGCAGCGCCTTTAAGACCAACAGAGTTAGATTCAAGGTGCGAGCTTTTGTGTGCACACACACTTCCTCAGGGACGTTGAAATGGAACATAAGAACATAAGAGAAGCCATGCTGGATCAGGCCTATGGCCCATCCGGTCCAATACTCTGTGTCACACATAAGAACATAAGAGGAGCCATGTTGGATCAGGCCAATGGCCCATCCGGTCCAACACTCTGTGTCACATAAGAACATAAGAGGAGCCATGTTGGATCAGGCCAATGGCCCATCCGGTCCAACACTCTGTGTCACATAAGAACATAAGAGGAGCCATGTTGGATCAGGCCTATGGCCCATCCAGTCCAATACTCTGTGTCGCACATAAGAGGAGCCATGTTGGATCAGGCCAATGGCCCATCCAGTCCAACACTCTGTGTCACACATAAGAGGAGCCATGTTGGATCAGGCCAATGGCCCATCCGGTCCAACACTCTGTCACACATAAGAACATAAGAGGAGCCATGTTGGATCAGGCCAATGGCCCATCTGTGTCACACATAAGAGGAGCCATGTTGGATCAGGCCAATGGCCCATCCAGTCCAACACTCTGTGTCGCACATAAGAACATAAGAGGAGCCATGTTGGATCAGGCCAATGGCCCATCCAGTCCAACACTCTGTCACATAAGAACATAAGAGCAGCCATGTTGGATCAGGCCAATGGCCCATCCGGTCCAACACTCTGTGTCACACATAAGAAGATAAGAGGAGCCATGTTGGATCAGGCCAATGGCCCATCCAGTCCAACACTCTGTGTCACATAAGAACATAAGAGGAGCCACGTTGGATCAGGCCAGTGGCCTATCCGGTCCAACACTCTGTGTCACACAGTGGCCAAAAAAACCCAAGTGCCATCAGGAGGTCCACGAGTGGGGCTAGAAGCCCTCCCACTGTGTCCCCCCCAAGCACCAAGAATACAAAGCATCACTGCCTCAGACAGAGAGTTCCAACAGTAAGCTGTAGCTAATAGCTACTGATGGACCTCTGCTCCAAATGCTTATCCAGTCCCCTCTTGAAGCTGTCTGTGCTTGCAGCCGCCACTGGAAATTAACAGTTTGTGTATATAGACACATGCCTCGTTATAGGTGAACAGCAAATATGCATACAACTCAATGAAGATGTTTTTATATATGGAAAGGCAATGACAAGCTAAGTTTATATGGTCCCCAGGTTACCATTTGTTTGGATTTAATTGAGGGGTGGGGGGGAGAGAACAGTGTAGCAATAAATACGTCAAAATAGGAGACAGATGTGTAAAGGTATCCTTCATTGTTGAGCGCAGTGACTTTGTTCTGCTGCTTCATACCAACTCGGCTGCCCACCTGGGGGCCGTGTAGTCAGTTGTCAGTGGCTTGCATTGAGAGTTAGGTTGACTGTAATATTTAAGGGCGTCTTGTAGGTGGCTGAAACCGTTGTGCCTGACTAATGGGGTGAGCAGCATCCAAGGCTTCGGGAGGGCCCTTTGCTGGACACACCAGATCTGAAGTGTGTCAGGAGGCAATTCGGTCAGGGCCTCTGTCCTTCAGATCTGGGAGGAAAAGGTTAAAGAGGCTTTGTGCTGTCTCACGCTGACACAAGCTATTGTGCGAGGGCCCTGGCTGCCAGCACCTCAGGCTTTCGCTCCCCTTCAGTTTGGGTTGCCTTTGAATGGCCCAGGATTCACCCATGGGCTTGCAGCTATTCAGGCCCAAAAAGGAAGGGGAGGTGAACTTGGGACAGACTTTGAATCCGGTGACAGACTGCAGGGAGCGGTGCTGGTTAACAGTGCAGGAATTCCCTTTTTTGTGGGGGTGGGTCCAGTTTTACAGAGCCGGGCTTTGCATTCTGAAAAGGCAGCGGAGTTCACAAAAACTCCTGCAAAGGTTTTCTAGGAACGCTTGCAAAGCACGCCGAGGGGGGAGGCTTTAACGACAATTGAACCTGCGAGAGAGCCGCTTCCTTCCAGTTCTCCTGGCAAGGAGATGCCCTCGGAGGCTGGCACCCAGACAGGTTCTGCACAGAATCTGGAGGGACCGTCCTGGGCCTCAGAGGAGCCATGTTTCAGAGCTCTCCAGTTACACAACCCTTCAATCTGGCTCCGGCCAGAGAGGAGCTCGTCATAAACAACTGTGACATGGGCCAGTTATATAACCGGGCTGTGCAGAGACCTCTGAAAGCCACAGATGCCGGGCAAGGCCGCCTCAGGGAGTTTGCAGGGAGCCAGGCCCCAGAAATACTTTGCTGGCACGCACAAGCAGTCGTGAAGATCTGGAGGGGGGATTTGAAGCCAGATGGAGCTCAGAGAGGGCTCGCCTTTGGAAGCACAGTTCTGCAAAGTGGAGGAGTGTGAGAGCCAGGAGGAAGATCTGAAGTTCTGAAGGGTTGCAAGCTCTGAGATTGGGAGAACTTTTTCTGCCCGAGACAGGGGAGAGCTGCCGCCGTTTGGCAGTGACGGCGCAGAGCTGGATGGAGCAACGGTCTGATTCTGTGCAATGCAGTCCCCCCCCCCCTTTGACCTGGATGCCTCTCAGTCACTTCCGCATGAATGGATGACTCCACACCGCCATCTAGAGTCCCTGATGGGGGTTGCCGGGGTGTTCTCCTGAGAGAGCCAGTTTGGTGTAGTGGTTAAGTGAGCGGACTCTTATCTGGCAGAACCGGGTTTGATTCCCCACTCCTCCACTTGCAGCTGCTGGAATGGCCTTGGGTCAGCCATAGTGGTTAAGTGAGCGGACTCTTATCTGGGAGAAGCGGGTTTGATTCCCTACTCCTCCACTTGCACCTGCTGGAATGGCCTTGGGTCAGCCATAGTGGTTAACTGAGCAGACTCTTATCTGGGAGAACCGGGTTTGATTCCCCACTCCTCCACTTGCAGCTGCTGGAATGGCCTTGGGTCAGCCATAGTGGTTAAGTGAGCAGACTCTCATCTGGGAGAACCGGGTTTGATTCTCCACTCCTCCACTTGCACCTGCTGGAATGGCCTTGGGGCAGCCATAGTGGTTAAGTGAGCAGACTCTTATCTGGGAGAACTGGGTTTGATTCCCCACTCCTCCACTTGCACCTGCTGGAATGGCCTTGGGGCAGCCATAGCTCTGGCAGAGCTGTCCTTGTGAAAGCCAGTTTGGTGTAGTGGTTAAGTGTGCAGACTCTTATCTGGGAGAACCGGGTTTGATTCCCCACTCCTCCACTTGCAGCTGCTGGAATGGCTTTGGATCAGCCATAGCTATTGCAGGAGTTGTCCTTGAAAGGGCAGCTGCTGTGAGAGCTCTCTCAGCCCCACCCACCTCACAGAGTGTCTGTTGTGGGGGGAGAAGACACAGGAGATTGTAAGCCGCTCTGAGTCTCTGATTCAGGGAGAAGGGCGGGGTATAAATCTGCAATTCTTCTTTCTTCGGCATCCTTTCCAAATACACTTATTCGAAGGGGGTCGGAACAGAGGCTGGAGGAAGAGCATGGCTTGGTAACGAGGGGCAATTTGATCAATGGAGTGGGCTTGCAGAATCCGTAGGTGCAAGTCGACGCTCACGTTTCCGTTGAGCTGCTTGAGGCATGAGCTGGTGCTGCGTTTAGCTCTTCTTGGCTAGAGTGACCCGTTTTTTCCCCCACCCTCTTTCCTCAGCCTTTATCACTAATTCGCTGATGAACCCCATCTGGATGGTGAAGACGAGGATGCAGCTGGAGAGAAGGTGAGCACAGTCGGGAATTTGCAAGAAGAGCCCTGCTGGATCAGACCAGGGGTCCATCTAGCCCAGCATCCTGTCTCACACAGTGGCCAACCAGTTCCTCTGGAGGGCCAACAACAGGGCACAGAGGCTTTCTTTGATAACATGAGAAGAGCCCCGCTGGATCAGACCAGGGGTCCATCTAGCCCAGCATCCTGTCTCACACAGCGGCCAACCAGTTTCTCTGGAGGGCCAACAACAGGGCAAGCTGTTGGCTTGGAAAATGCATTTAAAGTTAAGTTGCTTTTTCCACCTCTCCCTCCATTTACCTGCCTTTCTTCCTTCCTACATCCGACACTCATGTCTTGCAGCTCTCAAACATCTGATGTTTATTCTATGTGGCACTTACATTAAGGAAGTTTGGCCACCCCAGCCCTATACAGAAAGCTAGCAAGCAGGGAGAGAAGGTCTGAGTGAAAGATGCGAAGGGGAAATGTAGGTAGAAATATAATACTTGGGAGAAAGGTTTGTTCTTCCTTATTCATTCGTGCACACGACAAGACACACACCTTTTCAATTGTTTATTCATGGCAGGTGTATGCAGGGGTGAATATCACAATATTCAAAGGTTCCTCTTTGATATCCCTTGACATACACACAGGGGTGGAATTCTAGCAGGAGCTCCTTTTCATATTAGGCCACCCCCCCCACCCCCCGATGCAGCCAGTCCTCCAAGAGCTTACAAAAAAGAACCTTGTGAGCTCTTGGAGGATGGGCTACATCAGGGGGCGTGGCCTGATATGCAAAGGAGCTCCTGCTAGAATTCTACCCCTGTGTGTATGTCAAGGGATACCAAAGAGGAACCTTTGACTATTGTGATGGGGATTATGGGAGCATTAACACAGTTTTAGGTTTTGTGTCTTGACATAAGTTTGGGCGGGTGGAACAAAACAGTCCGATCCTGCCTCTGAGGTTTCGCTTTCTCCCCTCCCCTCCCCTTTGTAGAGTCAGAGGCTCAAAGCAGAGGAACGCGTTGCAGTGTGCCGGCTATGTCTACCGGACGGAGGGGGTCCGGGGCTTCTACCGGGGCCTCACAGCCTCCTACGCCGGCATCTCAGAAACCATCATCTGCTTTGCTATTTACGAGAAGCTGAAGAAGCACGTGAACAACGTCCGTCTGTCCCCTTCTCCCGCCGGCGGGTCGGAGCGAAACTCCACCAACTTTTTTGGGCTAATGGCCGCCGCCGCTATTTCCAAGGGTTGCGCATCCTGCATCGCTTACCCACACGGTACGTACGCCACCTCGGGCAGCTGAGGAGGCAAAAGAAATTGCTGGCACGTTACAAGGGACACAACCCAGCAACACCCTCCCTGGTGCTCACCAAGCGTTTTAGAAATTGGGGTGTTTGCCCAGCAGGGTTTCCACTTGACCGTTGGGAATTTGATTGGCTGTGCAGGTTTTCCTAAAACTGCTTTGACAGCAGCTGCCACCGCAACACAAGGATCTCGGAAGCTCCAGCAGCTGTTTTGGAGCTGGCTCCGCCTCCTGTGGAAGCCATTTTGGGGCTGCTCCCACCACTGTGTCTGAATTCCATGGGTGCCCACAAGCTCAGAAAAGGCTGGGGACCCCTGACTTAAAACCAGAGTTCTGTGTTGGCAAACCGACAGACTGCAGCAGTCACTCCCATGTGTATGTATCTTTTTTTTTGTTAAGTCAAGTTTCTAGTCCCTTGTGTCGATGCACTTTGAAAGGGCACAGAATTTTGGGAACCGAGAGACAAAACTGAATACTGCCAGCTAATTATCAGGCGTGAGGCTTTCAGTGAGCTTCCCATAGCTAGCAAAGCAGAAGTAGACAAAACGAAAGAATACTTGTTTAATCAGCAAAGGTCTCCAGTCTTTACGAGAGCGTGGGTGAAATGCTTGTGTGAGGAGGCAGAACCAACCACAAAACGTCCGGGAGACAGCTTTATGCATAACTCTTAATACTCTTCAACGTTTCAGGTGAAAGATCTGTTTAAGTATACTTTCCCTCTGTAAAAAGTCTGCCGTGAAAACGTGAAAGCAACGTCACCCTAGTGTTGGAAACGACTTCAGAACGAGGATCTCTGACTTTCAGCCAGGATCTCTGTATTCTTGTTCCGTTCCTTCAAGGAGAGATTCCAAATAAAATGAGTCCCCAGCTTGCCGGGGGGGGGGGGGGGGGAAGTGTAGATGACTGGGGAAGGCAATGGCAAACCACCCCGTAGAAAGTCTGCCGTGAAAACGTTGTGAAAGCAACGTCACCCCTGAGTCGGAAACGGCTGGTGCTTGCACAGAGGACCTTTCCTTTAGCGGCCCCGTGGCGCAGAGTGGTAAAGCAGCAGTACTACAGTACTGTGGTCTGAACTCTCTGCTCACGACCTGAGTTCTATCCCGGCGAAAGCTGGATTCAGATAGCCGGCCCAAGGTTGACTCAGCCTTTCATCCTTCCGAGGTCGGTACAATGAGTACCCAGCTTGCTGGGGGGAAAGTGTAGATGGCTGGGGAAGGCAATGGCAAACCACCCTATAAAAAGTCTGCCGTGAAAACGTTGTGAAAGCAACATCGCCCCAGAGTCGGAAACGGCTGGTGCTTGTGCAGGGGACCTTTCCTTTCCCACTTCAGTATACACAGCTTACCTGCAGTCACACAGCGAAGACCCTTGTGTTGTGATGGCAGCTGCAGCCAAAGCGACATTTTTAAAGATCTGCACAGCCAATCAGATAACCAAGTATAATATGGCCCCACCCACTTTCTGATAACACCTGGCGAGCACCATGTCAGGGACCCCTGTTCTACAGGATACATAGCTGAGAATCTCTTGATGCAGAATAGCAAGACGCCTAGGAAAACAGGATCGTCTTCACTCAAGCTTTAGAAATACATGCAGGCAAGCTGCTGTTGGAAAGCGGAACGTTAATATCCAAGCAGACTAGCATAGGAGCGGGCAGTCCTTTAAGTACTGGGGACCCAGGCTGTTTTGGGCTTCAAAGGCAGGCACCAGAGTTTTGAATTGTGCTTTGAAATCGATCAGCAGCCTGTGAGGTTCCTTTAAAACTGCCTGGCTTTTGAGTGGCACCTTGCAAAGTCTAGCAAGCTTCTAAAAACGTCAGCGAAAGCAGCGTTGTTGGCAGGCTTTGAGAAAGCTCCCTGGGCACTTCTTAAATGCTTGCTGTCAGTTGTCTAAGTTGTAGGGTTGCTGGCCTCCAGGTGGAACCTGGAGATCTCCCGCTTTTACAAGAGATCAGCTCCCCTGGAGAAAATGGCTGCATTGGAGGGTGCGCTCTATGGCCTTGGTCCATGCTGAGACCCCTCCCCTGACTCCGCCCTCTCCTGGATCTACCCCCAAAGTCTCCAGGTATTTTCCAACCCAAACCTGGCAATCCTAGACGATATCGATCCTGGCTCTTACCTCCTATTAACCATCTGGATTGCATTCTTAAGAACATAAGAGAAGCCATGTTGGATCATACCAATGGCCCATCCAGTCTAATGGAGAGCCAGTTTGGTGCAGTGGTTGAGTGAGCGGACTCTTATCTGGGAGAAGCGGGTTTGATTCCCCACTCCTCCACTTGCACCTGCTAGCATGGCCTTGGGTCAGCCCCAGCTCTGGCAGATGTTGTCCTTGAAAGGGCAGCTGCTGGGAGAGCCCTCTCCAGCCCCACCCACCTCACAGGGTGTCTGTTGTGGGGGAGGAAGGTAAAGGAGATTGTGAGCCGCTCTGAGACTCTTCGGAGTGGAAAGCAGGATATAAATCCAACATCTTCATCTATCTCACAGGGTGTCTGTTGTGGGGGGGGAGGAAGGTAAAGGAGATTGTGAGCTGCTCTGAGACTCTTCGGAGTGGAGGGCAGGATATAAATCCAATATCTACTTCTTCTTCTAACACTCTGTGTCACACAGTGGCAAAAAACCAGGCATCATCAGGAGGTCCATCAGTGGGGCCAGGACACTAGAAGCCCTCCCACTGTTGCCCCCCACCCACCCAAGGACCAAGAAGACAGAGCATCACTGCCCCAGACAGAGTGATCCATTAATATGCTGTGGCTAATAGACACGGATGGACCTCTGCTCTAGATGTTTATCCAATATGTTTATCCTCTCCTATTAAACCGACCTTGTAGAAGTTGCATTGTTGGTTAACATTCCAGTGCCATTTTTACCCAAGCACCATCATTCTGTGACATCAGAGCAGCTCAGCCAATGGTGATTCGGGGGCTGGAACAACCAGCCTTTGGCTTATGTATGATCATGTCTTCCTCTTCTTTTCCCCCAAACCGCAGAGGTTATACGAACGAGACTTCGAGAGGAAGGCACCAAATATAAGACGTTTGTTCAAACGGCCCGGTTGGTGGCCCGGGAGGAGGGTTACTTGGCCTTCTACCGAGGACTCTTTGCTCAGCTCATGAGGCAGATCCCCAATACGGCCATCGTCTTGTCGACCTACGAGTTGATCGTCTACCTCTTAGAAGACCGCGTTAAATAGCACACCGGAAATGGAATGCATTGCTCAATGGACAGACTCCACGAGGCCAGTTTTCTCCCTGAAATGGCGACCCTTTTTTTTTTTTCCACTGTTGGCGCAGGACCGGAGAACAGTTTGGAATCTGTTGAACACGTTGCTTTATTTAAAAAAAAGCAAATTTTACTTTCTCCCTCCTTTTCCTTTTGGGTACCTGTTTCCAGGAAGGTTTTGTCTTTAATTCATGTTTGTAGTTAATTATATAACTTTTTTTAACTTAAAGAAGTGAGTTTCGAAGCTTAATGATGACTAAATTAAATCACATTATTTAATTTATGTACTGATTGGGCCAGCAGTGTTTTTTTTTTTATTCTCTTCCCCCCCCCCCCGAAGTAAAGCAGAGATCAGTGAGCAAGAGAGTCAGTGTAATGCAGGGGTGGCCAGTGGTAGCTCTCCAGATGTTTTTTTGCCTACAACTCCCATCAGCCCCAGCCATTGGCCATGCTGGCTGGGGCTGATGGGAGTTGTAGGCAAAAAAACATCTGGAGAGCTACCGTTGGCCACCCCTGGTGTAGTGGATAGTTCGAATCCTCACTAATAACATGAAGTGTCACTGATTGACCTTGGGCCCATCAGTATCTCTGCCTGTCCTACCTCACAAGGTGATGAGAAAACGGAGCAGAGAACCGTGTTCTATGCTGATTTGAATCCCAACTGGGGAGAGTCGTAGGATATAAATAAATAAGAGCTAATGCATGCAAGCCCTGCTTCAATGAAAGAAGGGGCAGTTTGGCTGACTCCAGAGTGGGGAAGGCTGCTTTTATTTTATATATTTAGTTAGTTAATGTATATTCCGCCCTTTCCCAGATGGGCTCTTAAAATAACAACATTTTAAAACTGTAATTAAAACCAATGTTTTTGGCAGGGTTCTACCTACCATGTGATGGTGCGGAATTCAGGCTTCTGAAAATCTCACGTTGCTTGTCTCCTCACAATCAAATTTCTAATCCTGATTGAAAATGCAGGCTTTAAGCCCTGACCTGGACAGCCCAGGCAAGCCTGATCTCGGAAGCTAAGCAGGGTTAACTGTGGTTAGTACTTGGACTGGGAGACTGTCCTTGAACTACCCAGTCCGGAGGCAGGGGCAGGCTTACTCAACCAACTCTCTGAATATCCTCCAGGCCCCCAGTAGAGGTCAGTCACCAGAGGTCAACATGACTTCCAAGTGCAGACACACATAGTCACAAAATACAAACAGAAAAAAGAAAATGCAGGGTTCACAACATGTAGGCAGCATGTGTATTTCACATCTTGCTAGCCCTCACCTATGATAAGGTTGTCTAATCCCTTTTAAATCTGGAGGAAGAGTGTAAAAATAGTTGGGTTTTATACCCCACTTTTCTCTATTTGAAAGAGTCTCAAAGTGGCTTACAATCACCCTCCCTTCCTCTCCCCACAACAGGCACCTTGTGAGGCAGGTGGGGCTGAGAGAGTTCTGACAGAACTGGGACTGGCCCAAAGTCACCCAGCAGGCTTCACGTGCAGGAGCAGGGGATCAAACCCGACTCTCCACATTAGAGTGGCCGGCTCTTAACCACTATATCACACTGGCTCTGCTGATCATGTTAGAACCTCCATGTGCAGAGGCAATCTAGCCCTACCAGCTGCTGCAGGGGAACGGGAGGGCTACTTGCCTTCTCCTCACTTTGGGGGCTTCCAGGAAGAAGCAGGATAATAACCCAGTGCCTCTGAGTAACTGCAGAGTACATTTGCTTCACCACTCCACCCTTGTGGGTATTTTTGCTTTCAGGCTAGGCTAGGCTAGGGGAAAAGGGCTCCAAGCATCCCTCTTATTTGTTTCAATTATACGCTACCTTTCCCCCCAGTGGCGACTCAAATCAGCCGATGGCATTCTGCTCTACTCCATTTTATACTCACAACCATCTTGTGAGGTAGGTTAGGCTAAGCAGAATGGGGTAGCCCAAGGTCACCCTGTGAAGCTTCCATGGCAGAGTCAGGATTTGAACCTGGCCTAAATCTTGACGCTTAATCGCAATACCAAGCTGGTGCAATTAACCACAAGGCAAGTTTGACTTCATGGGTGCTGCTGAAGCAATGAATGTACCCCTGCCACGCATCCAGCCCTGTATCACAATCTGTCGGGCAAGCTGCGACATTGAGGAAGAGAGACTGCTTTTTAGGTGGGTAGTTTGTTGGTCTGAAGTAACAAATTTTGAGTCCAGCGGCAACTCAGTGTGCATGCACATGAAAGCTTAAACCCGGAATTACACTTTGTTGGGGAGTATGCACACAAAAACTTAATACTCAGAATTAAACTTTGTTGGTGTGTGTGCACAAGAAAGCTTATACCCAGATGTCGGTACGCGTGCACACATAAGATCGAGGTGCCCCTGGACTCCCAACTTTGTTCTGTGCTTTTCTGTTGAGAAGCTGTTCAAATTCCTCTATTTTGCCCTGAGTCCCCTGAGGACGCAACAGCCAGCTGCAACGCCATCCCTGCAGTGGCATTCCGGGGCTAAATCCGTTCTACTCAGCTGCCATGGGAGCCTCTGAGAAGCCATTATGCTGCCTCTGCCAAGCACGCTGCCCACACCAAGTCTCTAAGCTTGGTGGGACAGTGGCTCAGTGGTAGAGCATCTGCTTGGGAAGCAGAAGGTCCCAGGTTCAATCCCCGGCATCTCCAAAAAAGGGTCCAGGCAAATAGGTGTGAAAAACCTCAGCTTGAGACCCTGGAGAGCCGCTGCCAGTCTGAGAAGACAATACTGACTTTGATGGACCGAGGGTCTGATTCAGTGTAAGGCACCCTCATATGTTCATATAAGCACATCAGGATCTTGTCTGTGTCTCGGAAAAAAACAAACAATTATGAGGCTAACAAGGGGAGGCCCAGGCCTTTTGTTTTGTTGCCTTCCTTGGTAACTGCGCTTGCTGATACACTGCTGCTGGACATGGAGGTTTCTTAAGCCTTCAAGACTTAAGAGCAGGGGTCCTCAAACTACGGCCCGCGGGCCAGATGCGGCCCGCTGAAGGCGTTTATGCGGCCCGCCGGGTTATGGCAAAATCAGACTGGAAGTGACGTTCGATCTAAACTCGCGTTAGCAACGCACACTTCCGGCACTGGGCTGAGGCGGCGGAGACAGAGTGTGAGGTGATACTGAGGTGAGGTGAGTTCCTAGGCCGGGGCGTGTGGTGTGGGGAAGGGAGAGAGATGCAGAAGACGGAGAACTGACGGCCCGCAGCCTTGTACAGTAACAGCAGTCCGGCCCTCCAACAGTCTGAGGGACAGTGAACTGGCCCCCTATTTAAAAAGTTTGAGGACTCCTGCTTAAGAGCCACTGCTAGTTATAGAATCAGAGTTGGGAGGGGCCATACAGACCATCTAGTCTAACCCCCTGATTAATGCAGGATCAGCCTAGAGCAGGGGTTGCCAAACTGTCGCTCAGGGGCCACTTTTTGTGTGGCTCTCAAAGCTTCCAGCGCCCTAGTGGCCAGTTTGGAGAATGCATTTAAAATTAAATTTGCTTTCTTTCCACCTCTCCCTCATCTATCTCTTTCCTTCCTGCTTACAGGTCTCAAACATCTGACGTTTATTCTTTGTGGTTCTTATGTTAAACAAGTTTGGCCACCGTTGGCCTAGAGCATCTCCAACAAGTGTGTTTGTCAGCTACTGCTCAGGGGTGTCAAGCATGCGGCCTGGGGGCCGAATCAGGCCCCCAGAGGGTTTCTATCAGACACCCAAGCAACTGACTGTCATCGGCTTCCTTCTCTCTTGCTTCCTTCTGTAGCTTGCTTTCTAAGGCTTACTTAATGGCACAGGAGAGCTACAGAGCAAAACCTCTATTTTCGCCATTGGCTGAGGTCCTGGCTCTGTCAGTTCTACCACAGAGCGACTGAGCCAAGCCTCTCTTCCTTCTATTGGCTGAGGCTCCTCCTCTTCCTCCTCCCCTGAGGAAGGAAGGAAAAAGCCAGAGCTTCCTTTGCCCAATTCCTTGGATCCCACGGGAGAAATACAAATAAAGCATCTTTAAGACCAACAAGTGCTAATGTTTAAGCATGTTTTGAGGGTTTTTTTAAAATCTTCAATTGTATGTCTGTGTCCTTGTCAGATCTGCCCCCCCCCATAACAAATGTGTTCCACACCCCCAAGCATGCGGCTTGGGGGCCAAATCAGGCCCCCAGAGGGTTTCTATCAGACACCCAAGCAACTGACTGTCATCGGCTTCCTTCTCTCTTGCTTCCTTCTGCAGCTTGCTTTCTAAGGCTTACTTAATGGCACAGGAGAGCTACAGAGCAAAACCTCTATTTTCGCCATTGGCTGAGGTCCTGGCTCTGTCAGTTCTACCACAGAGCGACTGAGCCAAGCCTCTCTTCCTTCTATTGGCTGAGGCTCCTCCTCCTCCCCTGAGGAAGGAAGGAAAAAGCCAGAGCTTCCTTTGCCCAATTCCCTGGATCCCACGGGAGAAATACAAATAAAGCATCTTTAAGACCAACAAGTGCTAATGTTTAAGCATGTTTTGAGGGGTTTTTTAAAATCTTCAATTGTATGTCTGTGTCCTTGTCAGATCTCCCCCCCCCCCCCGGTTACAAATGTGTTCCACACCCCTGGCTTACAGACTGCCAGTTCCTCTCCCAACAAAGCGAAAGACATAAAAGCATTAATATAGCACATCCTACCTAAGGACCTGAGGTTGGGATTCTCCTGTGTGTACTTCTGTGGCAGGTGCTGCAAGACCAGCACCCCAGAACTCACCAGGAGTGGGAAGGGGGAGGGTCCTCAGCAGGGGACCATGCCACAGAGTCCCACCTCACCCCCACCAACTGTTTTCTCTTGGGGAAGTGATCTCCAGGCTGGAGCACCTCCTGGAAGTTGGCAACTGTAGCAACAACCGTCAGAACTCCCATCCGCCAAGAGATCAGAAAAAGTTGAGGTAGAGTCGGCCAGCTCCTAGAGGGGAAATACCTGGAGAGTGTGGGGGTGGAGCTTCAGGAGGGTGGGGTTTGGCGGAGGGGCGGGGCTTCAGTAGGGTATAAAGCCATAGAGTCCACCTTCCAAAGCAGCCATTTCCTTCGAGGGGAGTGGATCTCTGCCAGCTAGAGATTACTTGTAATGCCAGATCTCCAGCTACCAGCTGGAGGTTGGCAACCCCTGGAAATCCCAGAAGCGTCTTCCAACCCTGCAAGCGAAGCAGATAGCGCGGGAACGGGATTCTTCCCCTCCCTTCCTTTTGTTGCACAGTTCAAGAAGCTTGGATTTTCAGCAACTTTTTTTTGTTCGGGAGTTTATCCTTCACCCTTTAAAAATCGCAGAGCTAAAATTATCCGACCTCGTCCAAGGGGATTCAAACGGGCCATTTGCTGCGCTCACGTTCCCAGATCGTGAAAGGTTCCGCACGACGTCCCTCTCCCAATATAGATTCGTGTTGTGCCCCGAAGCGTCTCCTCCGTGTCGCATCTAGACCTCCAGGGGGGGAGGCAGTCTTTTAACTCCGGCTTGTCGTGGCTGAATCACTTCTCGCTTTCCTCCACCCCTCCCCCTCCATGGGTGATTCACCGCGCTCCGTCTGGCACGATTTTGGCCTTTCACGCCGCTTCTTTCTCCCGGCCCCAACGCCCCCGCCGCCCCCGCTCCAGCCGCACGCCCCTCTCTATAAGTAGCCGGGCCTCTCTCTCAGCCAGCCGCGGAAAAACAGGCGAGAGCAGAGCAGCAAGCGACACACGCGACCGGGAGGTCGTGGGAACGGGAAGCGTGTACAAACTCCGCACGCTTCCTGCTCCCCAGCGAGCTGGGCGGCCTCTTGGCCAGGCCGGGCCTTTGGAGGCGGCGCGCCGGCGAGGCGCGGAAGGTCACGGCGCCGGAGGAGGGGGGAGGAGAAAAGGGCGTGGCCGCCGCGCGCCTGTCTCCTTCGTGCCGCGCGGCTTTGATCCCGGCTCTTTGAGCCCCGCGTTCGAACGTCCGGGCCGGAGACGGCGCTCGCGATTGGCCGCGCGGCGTTCCAAGGACTGTTACCCAACGTTCGAAAGGGGCGGGGCCGCAGCGGCGATTGAAGTCGAGCGAGCCGAGCCCGAGAGCAACGTGCGGGATCCCCGCGGCGGCGGCGCCTGGCTAGCTCTGCAGCCGACAAAAGCCCATTTTTAATTTTAATTTGCAATTCAGTTCTTTTTTGCTCGGGGCCGAGCGGCGGCGGCGGCGGCCATGGAAGGAGTGGGCGCGCTGCTGGCCAGCTGCCCTCCGGCCGGCCTGGCGGGAGGCCTGGGGGTGACCGTGTGTGCCGCCGCCGGAGGAGTCTGGCTCTACAAGATGGCCCGGAGGTAAGGCACGGAAGGGGGCGGGGAGCCAAGCGACGCTGCCTTCCTCCCTGCTCCGCTTCCGACGTCGGCAAGGAGCACGCAGCTCTCTCGCCTCCGTGCAAACGGAGACTCCATGAGGCATGCGGGAGGAGGAGGAGAGGCCTGGGCGGGGCCGGCCGCCATTGGGGGGGTGGTTTGGGAAAGCGTGGCTTTCAAAGTGCTGTCGCCCCCTGGGAGCTTTTCCCTGCGGCGGCGGCGCGCGGGGGGGGGGTCCTCTTTGTGCTTGGAAGGCTGTTGGGGGGGGCGTTGGGAGCTCGTTCTCCCCCCCCCCCCAGCTTACTCTGCCTGGGTTAGGAGGAACGGTTGGGTGGGAAAAGGAAGAAGAGGGGGCGGCGGTCGCGTTGCGGTTGAACTGGTCGGCTTTTTCGCACCGTAACTGACCGCGGCGATTCTCTGGAGTGGTTCGACCCTGGGGAGTAACCGCAGAGGGGCGCGCGGTTAGGCTGCGAGCAGGAATACGCTTGTGGTGGGGGCGGGAGAGCCGTTTGCACGATCCGGGCTGCAATAGGTTTACGATCGGCCGCTTTCCAGTCGTTCACAGCCAAAGGGGGGAGGGGCACCCACGTGGGGAGGGGGCGGGCTGGGCTAGACTGAGGCTCCGGAGCCGCACATGGATCTTTCGTATGTATTGTGTGACTCTCGAAGCCCCCACCGCCCCATTGGCCAGCTCGGAGAAAGCATTTGTCTCTTTAGATCACTTTGCCAAGCCAGCTGGGAGAATGTATTTAAAGTTAAAGTTGCTTTCTTACTACCTCTCCTCCATCCCGTCTATTTGCTTTCTTTCCACTTTTCTCTCAATCATGCCCTCCTTCTTTCCGGCTCTCCAACATCTATTCTATGTGGCTCTTATGTTAAGCAAGCTTGGCTCCGCCCCTGTGCTAGAGCGTCTGCTGGGCATGAAGGTCCCAGGTTAAGAACATAAGAGAAGCCAGGTTGTATCAGACCAATGGCCCATCCAGTCCAACACTCTGTGTCACACAGTGGCCTATATATATATAGGCCACTGTGTGACACAGAGTGTTGGACTGGATGGGCCATATATATACGGGGCAGGGGAGACCTCTGGAGCTGAGTATATACACACACACATACACATACTGTGATAGGTTCAATCCCCGGCATTTCCAGTTAAAAGGGAGCAGCAGGCGGTGGTATGACAACCCTCTGCCTGAGACCATGAAGAGCTGCTGCCAGTCTGAGTAGGCAATACTGACTTTCAAGAACCAAAGGTCTGACTCAGTAGGCAGCTTCCGTGTATAGAACCGCAAGCCTTTGCCATTGGTTTTAATTGCAGTTTAATCCTTTACTGGGAAACTCCGCTCCAAAGGTCTCCCCTGCCCCGTTTGATCCTGACCACGCTGGAAGTCAGGTCTGTTGTAGGACATTTAATGACGTTTCAGAGATTTTGAATTCTAGCATAAACTTCCGTGCTGTGTTTTACTTAGACTGGAGGCTAAACAAAATCGTTACTCCAGAAGGTCTCCCCAGGCTTCTGTTTGTTTCCCCTGCGGCACAATAAAGTAAATGAATCTGCCGCATGCCTGTTAATTTAAGAAAGTTTGGGATGCTGGTTTGAGATCTGCGGGAAGGGACCTTGCTTTTGAGGTGCCACTACCAAAAAGGCCCTGCTGAGCGTTAACCACACATCTTTACTCTGAAAGTGGGAGCCCAGTGAAAAAGAGGCCTTGTTAGCTGATCTATAAGGGGCAGGTTTGTGTACGCCCATTTTACTTTCTCTCCCCTCCTAGCTCTTGATTCCCCTCCCCCTTCTACCACCCATCTTAAGAGGAAGCTAAAATACTTAAGTGGGAGGTGGGTGGGAGGGAATTGGTATTATAGACATTCACCCTTATATGTGAAGTGTGACTGGCCAGAGTCCATAAAAACCACCTGATTGATTGTGGTTGTTTCCGTGGCTTTTTTTGTAGCAGGAACTTCTTTGCATATTAGGCTACACCCCCCCTGTAGCCAGTCCTCCAAGAGCTTACAGTAGGCCCTATAAGAAGAGCCCTGTAAACTCTTGGGGGATTGGCTACATCAGGGGTGTGTGGCCTAATATGCAAAGGAGCCGCTGCTACAAAAAAAGCCGTGGTTGTTCCCATGATGGCGGGGAGGGGGGTGGAGAGAAGACTGACAAAGGATTGTTGAGGAATAACTGTCCATTTTGATTGATCTGTGCTGTCTGTTATGTTTCACTTTGTGCCCACAAGCTTTCTGGTGACCCTGTTTGGGGGACCTGGTGTTCTATCCAGCTTGGACGCTGGCGTTTCTGCTATCATGGTGTTCCTAACCAATGCCTTAGGTGGCTTTTTTTCATTTGGATCGTGGCAAAATCAGCAAGTTTCCAAGTGGGATGGAATTGTGTGTAAAAACAGAAGCTTCATCTTCCAATAGATTCTCAACCATAAGAAAAAGAGGTTAGAAACCTGCTCTCCAGAGAAGAGGCTGCCTGCTGCAGCTCTGTATGATTCACTGCCCTGACCTTGTATGAGTTGATTTTTGTGAGAAGAGTTTCGTTTGGTTTTGTTGTGACGATTGCCCCATTACTTTTTAAATTGTCCCCATTGAAATGGCTCAAATACTTTCATCCGCACCACAAACTTGCATTGATCTTACGATAACTATGTTAACTGTCATGGTTGCTTTCAAAGGATCCTAAAAGTTCACTAGAAGTTACTGGAACACTAAGCCTTCTCATACCTCACAGAGGTGTTTTTGTGTGTGTGGTGGGGGGGGATGACAATTTAAACCAGTAGCAACAGGGGTGGAATTCTAGCAGGACTCCCTTGCATATTAGGCCACACACCCCTGATGTAGCCAATCCCCAAGAGCTTACAAAAAAGAGCCTTGTAAGCTCTTGGAGGATTGGCTACATCAGGGGTATGGGGCCTAATATGCAAAGGAGCTCCTGCTAGAATTCCACCCTTGAGTAGCAGGAAAGTTCTCTTTGAGAGACCTATGCAAATTCTTCGGTGCTTACCTGATCTCCAAACAAAAATGGGTGTGCGCTTTCCCCCCATCCTTAGGCCTTGTTCATACCTGCAACAGTGGTTGACACGTGCGAGAGGAGAATCGCTCTGTGCATATGCTTTATAATAAAAACCATGCCGGTGTAAGATCAGCATTGCTAGCCAGAAAACGTGACTTGTGATGCTTTTCTGTTTTGGGGACTTTTAAATGTAAAGCTGGAATCTGAAGAGATACTGTCCACTGGAGAGCCATTTTGGTGTAGTAGTTAAGTGTGCGGACTCTTACCTGGGAGAACCAGGTTTGATTCTCCACTCCTCCACTTGCAGCTGCTGGAATGGCCTTGGGTCAGCCATAGTTTTCGCAAGAGTTGTCCCTTGAAAGGGCAGCTTCTGTGAAAGCGCTCTCAGCCCCACCCACTTCACAGGGTGTCTGTTGTGGGGGAAGAAGATAAAGGAGATTGTGAGCCACTCTGAGATTCAGAGTATAGGGCAGGGCATAAATCCAATATCATCTTCATCTTTACTGGCCCGGGACGCTCTTATTTGCTCCTGCCTTGTTTCTCTTACACATGTTAACCAGATTTTATGTAGTTCTGTTTTGAATAGCCATGTTAGTCTGTCTGTAGCAGCAGAAAAGAGTCCAGGAGCACCTTAAAGGCTTGTAAAAATTTGTGGCAGGAGAGGAGCTTTCCTGAGTCACTGCTTGCTTCATCAGATAACAGCTAGAATTGGAGTCCATCTGTCCTATCTGGAAGAGTGGGGCAATTTCAGAAACTGAATGCGAATAGCAGGTGTGATTGGATTAAGTGTTGATATGGAGAGGCGAATTAGGCGTGACCAGTTCTTTCTCCACACCTACTTCCCCTCTCTGTGTCACACCTAAAGAGAGCCAGTTTGGTGTAGTGGTTAAGTGTGCCGACTCTTCTCTGGGAGAACCAGGTTTGATTCCCCACTCCTCCACTTGCAGCTGCTGGAATGGCCTTGGGGCAGCCATAGCTCTCGCAGGAGTTGTCCTTGAAAGAGCAGCTGCTGTGAGAGACCTTTCAGCCCCACCTACCTCACAGGGTGTCTGTTGTGGGAGGAGAAGATATAGGAGATTGTAAACTGCTCTGAGTCTCTGATTCAGAGAGATGGGCGGGGTATAAATTTGCAGTCTTCTAATCCAGAGGTGGCCAAACTGTGGTTCTTTCACATATATTCTGCAGCTCTCAAAGCCCCCACTACCCCATTAACTGGTTTGTTGAAGGCATTTCTCTCTTTAAATCACTTCTCCAAGCTGAGCCAGCCAGCGGCCTGGAGAATGCAGTTAAAGTTGCTTTCTTTCCAACTCTCACCCCCCTATATTTGCTTTCTTTCCACCTTTTTTCCAGTTTTTCCTCCCTCTTTCCCTTCCATGTGGCTCTCAAACATCTAATGTCCACATCAAACATCTGACATTTATTCTACGTGGCTCTTACGTTAAGCAACTTTGCCCCCCCCCCAAGTTCTAATTCAATGACGCCTCCTGTTCTCATTCACCTGGTAATGCCATTTGGCATCTGAAATTTTGTTGGTCTTTAAGGTCTTACTGGACACTTGCGCTTTTCTACCGCTTGAGTAGTCTGGTAAAGAACTCTGTGGATTAAGCAACTTTTGTGGATTTAAACTTGTAGTTAGATTCTAATCTCTCTATATCTGGCATATCTTTTACACAGTGTGTGAAATGGGATCTCTTACACAGTGTGGGAAATGGTTCAAAAGAGTACAAGTAAATCGTGGCCATAGCTTAGAACCTCATGTGAAATCACATTGTGAAAAGGGTATGCCAGGTATACTTGTGGGTGGCTGCATCAAAGGCGAGAGATCAGTTGAAAAAAAATTAGTACCATCACGTACCTGGTGTCCCCTAAAGAGTCTTGAAGTCACCCCCCCACACACACACACCTTTGCATTTCTGCATGAATCTTTGATTGGGGGGGGTATCTTAAAAGAAAGAGGCACAACCAAAGCAGGGACTCATGCAGAGATGCAGTGGGAAGCCTCCTTGGGTGGCAGCTACTTCTTACGGCTCTGCATCAGAAGTGCTTAAATTGGGCATGATTTCAGGTGTGTGCTTAAACGTTCAATAGATTTATCAAAGCGGCCGTCAGAACAGGTAGGCAAGACTGTTATTGAGATGTAATGCCTGACAGACTCTAAAAGGAATAGGTAGCACTTAGGTTTTCTTTTTCCATTTTAAAATCTCTGTTGAATAAAGTGAAAAACCTCTCTTGCTCCTCTCTGTGTAGTTGAGTTTTGATAGTTGTGTCCTTGGACAAGGGAAATCAGTTGAGCAAAAAATACAGGGTGTGTTTTTCCTGGCCGGTTTTATGGCTGTAGGCAAAAGGACTAAGCGTGTTTCTTTCTGGTATGTCTTGGTGGAATGCTAAGAATGCATCTTGGGGGGGTGGTTTGTTTGCATTCAGTGCCCCCCCCCCTGCCCAATGACCTGATCTTATTATGCCAGGACTCTTCCTTAGAACAGCTCATGACTTCTGTGATTAGGTGAGATATGTTTTCCCTCTATATTAATGTTAATAATGCACCACATTTCTCCAAAAGCAGTTTACTTAAGAGCACTGAATTGCCTGCTCCGTGTTTCACAGATCTGGGAAAAGACCAGAGCAGTGACTCATTCAGAGCTGCTATGGGCAGCCTCCTCAAAGAGCTGCTAATGCTTGGCGTTTCTGCATCAGAGTTATTGGATGATCCAGCTGCTCCCGATGCTGGAGAAGATTGAAAGGAAGTCAGTCTGGAGCAATTACTCATACAGAGATGCAGTGGGCTGCCTCCTCACATGGCAGCTCGTTCTTGCCTTTTTGAATCAGAAGTGATTCGGTCATTCCTGATGCAGGAGAGCTGCCCCCTTTCGTCAGAAGTGGGGGCAAAGCCAAAACCAGTGACTCACACAGAGGTGCAGCAGCTTGCTTCTCACAGCACTCCAACAGTTCTTTCACTAGCATGCCCCAGTGTGCTGTCTAATAATGACTGTGCTGCAAAGAGTAAAGGGCCAGTTGTGCTCCCCCTTTCTTGCGGATCTCATAGGAATTAGTCTGCTGTATCCTTCCCACAGCCCCACAGTGTCTTGTCCTACTGGATTTAGCGTGTTTGATGGCTGGACACGGACAAGAATTGAGATGTTTCCAGTCTCTTTATGCTGCAGTGTTATACGCCACGTTCTGTAGCTGCACTTTTGGCTTTCATTGCATGGGTGTTCATTGGAGTTCACTGAACTTCCCTGGTCCCACACTAGATGTTGTACCTTCTGAGTCACAAACTGAAGGGAAAGTACAATTTGTTTGAGGAAACTCAGAACTTTTATGGGGAACCAAGAGCGCTCCCTAAATCAGAATTTGTGCAGCTTTCTGTGGCCCGTGAAAGCTCATGCAATTCAGTGAAATACTTAGCTGCCATGTAACGGTGAGGACCCTGCATTATGGCGTGGCATGGTTCTGTTAGTGCTTATCAGCCATGACGGCATAGTGCAGGGGTGGCCAATGGTATCTCTCCAGATGTTTTTTGCCTACGACTCCCATTAGCCCCAGCCATTGGCCATGCTGGCTGGGGCTGATGGGAGTTGTAGGCAAAAAACATGTGGAGAGCTACCATTGGCCACCCCTGGCACAGTGGAACCTCCACGTGCAGGGACAATATACCTTTAAATTAAACGGACGCTGTGGCAAAACTCTCCCTTTGTTTCTGCCTCCCACTCACAGGGACATAACGCCAGGCTAGACAGAGATTGGTGGGGGTGGAATCCAGCAAAGCAATTCCAACACTCCATAAATCTCTCAGATTATCCCGTCTGCTCTCCAAGCCCTCTCTTGGTGGGGGAATGTATTGTTTGGTCTCCATTGTGTCTGCAAGTTCAGGGGATCAGTGAATCATTAGACTGTATTTTAATGCCCCTTCCCATGGCAACGGAGATAATGGGGATCAGCAAGATAGTGAGCAGGAGACTCTCGCTGCGTGGTCTGAAGAAGGTGCCGCTGGGGAAATCTGGGGCCAGTTCCCAAACACACACATACGACACACAGATGTGGTGTTTCGGTGCCTGATCCTCCGTTTATAGGAAGCCCAGAGCACATTTTCTCTCTCAGACTGGCGTGCCTGGTGCAACCTGCATCTCAGTGTCTTGAAGAAAATGCCTGGGTTTCAAAGCTTGAAGTAGAGGAGCAAGTAAGCCTTGGTTTGGCCCAGGGGTGGCCAAAGTGTGGCTCGGGAGCCACATGTAGCTCTTTTACACATAGTGTGCCGCTCTCAAAGCCCCTACCACCCTGTCAGCCAGGTTGGAGAAGGCATTTGTCTTTTTAAATCACTTTAAATGCATTTAAAGTAGCTCTCTTACTACCTCTCCTTCCCCATCTATTTTCCTTCCTTCTCTCCCTCGAACATCTGACATTTATTCTGTGCGGCTCTTGCATTAAGCAAGCTTGGCTACCCCCGTTTGCACTATACCACTTCCGGCTACAGGCAAAGGCTTGCGTTGCTGAACATTCCCATGAAAAAATTATCTACAGGTTAGAAAATAAGCTTCCCAGGGAAAACTGGTGCAAAACGCAGCAGCCAGGTTGTTAATGGAGCTACCTGTACGGGAGCACATTCCACCTGTGCTGAAAGCGTTACACTGGTTGCCTGTGGCATTCTGGATTCGTTTCAAGGTGCTGGTTACAATCTTTAAAGTCCTATATGGTCTGGAACCTGTCTACCTTCAGGACCGCCTTTCCCTATACGTACTACAGAGAGCACTACGTTCAGGGTCCCAAAATCTCCTTCATACCCCTGGACCGAAAGGAGTTCAACTGATCAGCACTAGAGCCAGAGCTTTTTCAGTAATAGCCCCCACTTTGTGGAGTGCCCTCCCTGAAAACATCAGGGACTTGTAAGACAGAACTATTCAAGCTTGCCTTTAGCGGTTAGGGGGAGGTGGCTGTTACCTTCAACACCGACAATCTCCCTGAACTAATCTAATGGAAATCAGAAGCTTGCCATCTTGGATTTTTAAAAATGTATGGAAATGTTTTTTATGTACTTAATTTTAATATGTTTTAATCAATTGCTAATGTTTTTAAACTGTCGTTAGCCTCCCTGAGCCTGTCGGGGGAGGGTGGGGTATAAATCTGATAAAGAAAAGACTAGAACTCTTTTCCTGACATCTCACTTTCTGTGTGTAGAAGAAGAAGATGAAGATATTGGATTTATATCCCGCCCTCCACTCCGAAGAGTCTCAGAGCGGCTCGCAATCTCCTTTTCCTTCCTCCCCCACAACAGACACCCTGTGAAGTAGATGAAGATATTGGATTTATATCCCGCCCTCCACTCCGAAGAGCCTCAGAGTGGCTCACAATCTCCTTTCCCTTCCTCTCCCACAACAGACCCCCTGTGAGGTAGATGAAGATATTGGATTTATATCCCGCCCTCCACTCCAAGGAGCCTCAGAGCGGCTCACAATCTCCTTTCCCTTCCTCCCCCCCACCCCCCCACAACAGACACCCTGTGAGGTAGATGAAGATATTGGATTTATATCCCGCCCTCCACTCCAAGGAGTCTCAGAGTGGCTCCCAATCTCCTTGACCTTCCTCCCCCACAACAGACACCCTGTGAGGTGGGTGGGGCTAAGAGAGCTCTTACAGCAGCTGCCCTTTCAAGCACAACCTCTGCCAGGGCAATGGCTAACCCAAGGCCATTCCAGCAGGTGCAAGTGGAGGAATGGGGAATCAAACCCGGTTCTCCCAGATAAGAGTCCACACACTTAACCACTGCACCAAACTGGCTCTCCAGTGTAGAGTTTGGGGGAGGGGGGCTTTCCTTATTTGCCCGCACTTGCAGTCTGAAATGGCACTGCTCAGACAGAGGTTTGCTACTACCTTGAAGCCACCTTACACTTGAGTCAGAGCATCGATCCTTCAGGGCCAGTCTTGTCGGTTCAGACTGGAAGTGGCTCTCCAGAGTCTCAGGCAGAAGTCTTTCACTTCACTTCGTGCCTGGTCCTTTTTAACGAGAGATGCCGGGGATTGAACCCCTGGGGCTCTCTCCATGCTGAGCAGATGCTCTCCCACTTTAATCAGGGCTTTTTTTTGTAGCAGGAACTCCTTTGCATATTAGGCCACACACCCCTGATGCAGCCAATACTCCAGGAGCTTACAGCAGGCCCTGTACTAAGAGCCCTGTAAGCTCTTGGAAGATTGGCTACATCAGGGGGTGTGTGGCCTAATAATCAAAGGAGTCCTTGCTACCAAAAAAGCCCCGCCTGTCATTGTGTAAGAACTCGGGGCCATTTCAGGAAGCTGGCTTTGCAGAATCTTTTAGCCCATCCTACCTCTGACTTGCTGAACAAATGGGGTTTTTTTTGTGAACTAGTAACTTAGGTGGGCTTTTCTGGAAGGCCAGGTAGAGGAAGCTAACGTGCATTAAGCAGTCTTGAGTTTGTAGCCAAAGAGCGGCTCTACAGGAAAACCGGCACGCTCTCCCATTGAAACCTGTTCCTATCTGGAATGCTTTGGTCAATGTCTAGCCATCCATTCATTCAAGGAAAGCAGCTGACAGATTAGGTCCAGCTGACAGATTAGGTTGCTACAGAGGACAGTTGAGGGCCCTGTTTCTCCCCATCTGCTTTCAGGCGCTACTTTGGACAGTGATTTCGGCAACAGCTGTCCATCAAAGGACTCCTTGTAGAAATATGGGGGCAGTTGGAAAAGGTCAGGAAGGACGGGAGGATTCTTATTTTGACCGTCTGTGTCTCCGAGAGGGGAAGAGCCAATGCTGAATTTCCAGGTCTTCCTTTGGGTCTGGCCATATCTTTCCTTGGCTCAATTTTGTTTACTCTCGCGATAACTCAGCAGCCATTTTTACCTGCATGCCAAAGCAGGGGCTTTTCCAACTTACTTGCTTGTGTGTAAGACTTGTGCATCTGAAAATATTGCAGTCTTTTTTCCCCCCCTCAACCTATTCCATTATATGCGATGTAGAGGTTCAGCAACAATGTATTTGGAGAGTCAGTTTGGTGTAGTGGTTAAGTGTGCAGACTCTTATCTGGGAGAACTGGGTTTGATTCCCCACTCCTCCACTTGCACCTGCTGGAATGGCCTTGAGTCAGCCATAGTGGTGAAGTGAGCGGACTTTTATCTGGGAGAACCGGGTTTGATTCCCCACTCCTCCACTTGCACCTGCTGGAATGGCCTTGGGTCAGCCATAGTGGTGAAGTGAGCGGACTCTTATCTGGGAGAACCGGGTTTGATTCCCCACTCCTCCACTTGCAGCTGCCGGAATGGCCTTGGTTAGCCATAGCTCTCACAGAGTTGTCCTTGAAAGGGCAGCTTCTGGGGAAAGCTCTCTCAGCCCCACCTACCTCACAGGGTGTCTGTTGTGGGGGGAGGAAGGGAAAGGAGATTGTGAGCAGCTCTGAGATTCAGAGTGAAGGACAGGGTAATAAATCCAATATCGTCACCTTCTTGCATGGGAAACCACCACGGAAGTTCAGGGTTGCTACACAGAGGCAGGCAATGGACACCTCTTGCCTCTTGAAAACTCTACAGGGTCACCTTGTCGGCTATAACTTGACGGCACCTTCCACCACCTGCCCTGACCTGGTTGTTCCAGGCTAGCCCAATCGTGTCAAATCTCAGAAGCTAAGCAGGGTTGGCCTCGGTTTGTACTTGGATGGGAGACCGCCAGGGAATTCCAGGGTTGGTGCCAGAGGCTGGCAACGTCAAACCACCTCTTGCCTTTGGAAACATGAACAGGGTTGCCATAAGTCGGCCGCAACTTGATGGCAGTTAGTTAGCAAGTTATGCCACGTGTGAGATTCAAACCGCTTTGCATTAGCTCGTTGCAACCTCTACAACAGCCCTGCAAGGTAAGGCCAGTGTTGTTTACCCCCCCACCCCACCCCTCCCAATTGCAGATGAGACGCAAGGCTGGAGGAGGGAATGGTTTACCCAAAGCCAGCTTGCAACAGAGGCACAGTTTGAAATGGGCGCTTCCGGGAAGCGTTCCCCGCTGGCTTTATGTGGCAGCCGACCCAGGGCGCCACGTTCTCACGTATGTGTGATGTTGTTGGGTGCTGCAATTGCCAGTTCGCTGCTGTGAGCTGAAGAAGCAGTCCTCAGCTGTTCTTTTATTTAAAAAAAAACTCCATCTCGGCACGTGCCCCCAAAGAAGAAAGCTAGCTGCTGTGTATCTGGGCCGCAAGTGTTTCATTCCAGTGCATGGCCAGGCATCTTTCTTAATTGAGATCTTTTATTATTTCCCTCCCCCAGATCACAGAGCCCAAGAGAGCCAGTTTGGTGTAGTGGTTAAGTGTGCAGACTCTTATCTGGGAGAACCGGGTTTGATTCCCCACTCCTCCACTTGCACCTGCTGGTCAGCCATAGCCCTGGCAGAGGTTGTCCTTGAAAGGGCAGCTGCTGTGAGAGCCCTCTCAGCCCCACCCACCTCACAGGGTGTCTGTTGTGGGGGAGGAAGGGAAAGGAGATTGTGAGCCGCTCTGAGACTCTTTGGAGTGGAGGGCGGGATATAAATCCAATATCTTCATCTACCTCACAGGGTGTCTGTTGTGGGGGAGGAAGGGAAAGGAGATTGTGAGCCGCTCTAAGACTCTTCGGAGTGGAGGGCGGGATATAAATCCAATATCTTCATCTACCTCACAGGGTGTCTGTTGTGGGGGGGGAGGAAGGGAAAGGAGATTGTGAGCCGCTCTGAGACTTCTCGGAGTGGAGGGCGGGATATAAATCCAATATCTTCATCTACCTCACAGGGTGTCTGTTGTGGGGGGGGGAAGGGAAAGGAGATTGTGAGCCGCTCTGAGACTCTTCGGAGTGGAGGGCGGGATATAAATCCAATATCTTCATCTACCTCACAGGGTGTCTGTTGTGGGGGGGGGAAGGGAAAGGAGATTGTGAGCCACTCTGAGACTCTTCGGAGTGGAGGGCAGAATATAAATCGCATGTCGTCGTCGTCTTCTTCATAAGTTAAAAGAACTGCTTGGTAACAGCCGTCTGTGATGGACACCCAGGGTCTGTGGTCATAGGTTGGCAGTTCTTCCTAGAAAAGGGTTATTGGCAGTTCAGATAAAGAGACCGCAACCCCAGCCTCTCAGTCCAAGACGACCTTGATCACTATCTGGGTCCGTGTCTTCCTGTATATCTGCATCTTCCTTTCTCTCCTTGTAATTTCAGCTTCAGGGTTTTTATTATCCCCTTTGTCTAGCTGCAAGAATGGAAGCATCTTGGGTTGCTAGGCAGCGCTAGGACGTGAAACTGCTTCCGGGTCAGCGTGCAGCAGGAATTGGGGCTTGTGGTGACCCGGCGACGCCTTCTTTTCCTCCCCGTGAGTGACGGGAGCCTCTTGTTAGCAACCTTGCAGCTCTCCCTTCTGACTTTTTCTGTCAGATAAGAGGATGGCCTGCAGTTGCCAGGCAACCTCAAAAGGCTTCCTTCCTGATGCCCTCACAGAAGGAAACCTCTCAGTTCTGCTTGTCAACCCCAGGACATGCTTACAGGAAGCAGAAGGAAGTAGGACGTGACTGCGAGGGCAACCATAAGACACTCCCATTGCGTGTGGTGAGGATCCGTTTGCCTGGCAACCACAAGATATGCTTCCTGGCACCTTCTGGGCCGTAGTTAATGAGGCGAATGTGCCCTTTTCCATCCTTCTCCCAATCTAGGCTGGTTATTATTTTGTGTGTTTCCTTATCCTAAGCAGACCTGGTATTGAGGGGGTGGGGTACCCACAAGGAACTGCGAGCAATGCAATGGCTTCCAAGAGGTATGTCTGCACTGAGGAAAGCTGAGTCTTTGGAGACCCTGGAGAGCTGCAGCCAATCAGAATAAATCATATTGAATGTCGTGGAGCAATAGAGCAGCTTCTTAAGAAAAGGGCAGCCATGTTGGATCTGGCCAATGGTCCATCCAGTCCAACACTCTGTGTCACGCAGTGGCCAGAAAAACCAAGTGCCATCAGGAGGTCCGTCAGTTGGGCCAGGACACTAGAAGCCCTCTCACTGTTGCCACCCCGCCTCAAGCACCAAGAATACAGAGTATCACTGCACCAGACATAAGAACATACGGGGAGCCATGTTGGATCAGGCCAATGGCTCATCCACTCCAACACTGTGTCACACAGTGGCAAAAAAAGAAAAACCAGGTGCCATCAGGAGGTCCATCAGCGGAGCCAGGACACTAGAAGCCCTCCCACTGTTGCCCCCCCCCCCAAGCACCAAGTTCTTACGGGGAGGGGACATAATTGAAGGGTAAAGCGCCTGTTTTGGGTGCAGAAATTCCTAGGTTTAATCCCCAGCATCTCCACTGGAAGTTTTGAGGGAAGACTCTTCTTCTTTGGAAATGCTAGAGAACTCACTGGAGCAGATGCTATTGAGCAGAGTAGTCTGACGCGGTATAAGCAGGGTTGGGAAATGTTTGGAAATTGGGGAGAGTGAAGCCCAAGAAGCGACTTCAGCAGGGTATAAAGGCATAGAGCAGGGGTGGCCAAAGGTAGCTCTCCAGGTGTTTGTTTTTTTGCCTACAACTCCCATCAGCCCCAGCCATTGGGCATGCTGGCTGGGGCTGATGGGAGTTGTAGGCAAAAAGCATCTGGAGAGCTACCATTGGCCACCCCTGGCATAAAGACCAATTTATGCAGCGGCCATTTTCTCCGGGAGAACTGATCTCTGTTAGCTGGAGACCTGGCTTAATTTGGGGAGACCTCCAGCTACTACCTGGCGGTTGGCAACTCTAGGTATAAGGCAGCATCATACATTCTTATATGAAGTGGCTTTTGCGTCCCTCTTTTCTCTCAACCGTCTCAGGCCATTCCTCCTTCTCTTTGCTTGCACAGGAAGAAACCTACGCACACAACTGTGAACTGCTGGTTCTGCAACCAGGACACTGTGGTGCCGTATGGGAACCGCAACTGTTGGGATTGCCCCAACTGCGAGCAATACAATGGCTTCCAAGAGGTAGGTCGTTTCCCATAATCCCCCTGGGGACCAGTTGCTCCAAAATGGAAGCCAAGGGCAGGCACATCTCACTTTTTTTGCCCGTTTGTGTTCAGGGAAAAATTTACGGATGTACTAAGATATATATATCTATTGCCCTTACACAACCTGATTCTTAAAATCTTTATGACTCAGGGGTGTCGAACTCATTTGCTATGAGGGCTGGATCTCACATAAACGAGACCTCGTTGGGCCAGGCCATAATATATATTATTATTATTATTATTGTTATTATTATGTGGGTCATAAAATGTAATGGCAGATAGCAGAGGTATAAACTTTGTGTTTTGTGTTTTAACAATTTATTAATAACACATGGTTACAATATTTAATTATCTTTTTCTTATAACTAAACCATATGATATTTCACCCCCCCTCCCTCCAATATTGACTTCCCCGAAGTTATAAATTTGAGTTTAATTCTAAAGGTACCACTAATCTATCAAAATATAATACTTTTGATTAATACTAAAAAATTGTCCAATGTCTTTTTACGTTCCACTCTTTCTCCATATATCCTTTGAATTTCTTCCACTCCTTTTTGAATAAGTCTAAGTCATAGTCTCTTAAAGTTTTAGTTAATTTGTTCATCTCACTCCACGATAAAACTTTCGCAATCCAATCCCATTTCTCTGGTATTGTTCCTTGTTTCCAAAGCTGCGCATACAATGTCCTAGCAGCTGAGAGCAAGTACCAAATTAAAGTCCTGTCTTCCTTTGGAAATTTTTCTAATTGTAATCCAAGCAAAAAAGTCTCTGCAGTTTTCTTGAAATCGTGACCCAAAATTTTGGAGATTTCTTGTTGTATCATCTTCCAATACTCCTTCGCTTTTTCACAAGTCAACCACATATGAAAGAAAGAACCTTCATGTTTTTTACATTTTCCATTTATAAAGCACACAGACACACACTCAAAAAAGCTTAAACTAAAACATGCTTAAAACATTAGCACTCGTTGGTCTTAAAAGTGCTTTCTTTGTATTTCTACCATGTGATTCAGGGAACTGGCCAAAGGAAACTCTGGCTCTTTTCTTCCTTTCCCAGGGGACCAGGAGAGGGAGGAGCCTCAGCCAACAGAAGGAAGAGAAGTTTGGCTCAGTGCAAATGAGACAGCTTGGGAAAGCAAGCTATCCCTCCCCCTTTGCTCCCCAAGGGAGGACCCTCAGCCAATGGAGAAAAATAGAGACTTCGCTCTGTAGCTCCTGTGCAGTTGAGCAAGCCAGGCAAAGCAAGTTGTGATGCAGAAGGAAGCAAGAGAGAGAGAAGGAAGCAGATTACAGTGAGTTGCTTACTGGCCTGATAGGAGCCCTCCAGGGACCTGATTCAGCCCCCAGGCCGTATGTTTGACACCCCTGCTTTATGCCTTTTGCAAAATTTATAGGTGCATTTGGAATTTTGAAAGTGGAGAATTTTGTGTCCCTGTTTTTTAAAAAAAGTGATTTTGGCTTTAATGGAAAGAAATATGTACGGATCAGTTTGCTCCTTTCCCTCAGTCAGGACTGCAGCAGCCTGTTCTTTTATCGCTCGCCTTTCTCACTGCAGCTCCAGATGGATTATGCAGTGGAGAGCAATGCAATGAGAGTGGCATATAATATATGCCAAAAAATGCAGGGAAACTGGATTACAAAATCAGAGAACGATCCATCAAAGACAGTAATCCACGGTATAATACATGCAACGGCAGTGGAACAAAACTGCTTTGCAAAATAAAAGCTCCAGCAGGAGAAACCAGCCAGCATTTCACAGGTTGGAACTGCAACTCTTCTGCAAAAAGTCCCTTTTCGCAGTTCTGCTCCACACGTCCTGCAGAATGGTAGAAGCGAAGGAGACTTCCTCACATGATCAGGCAGGCCCATCCCCCGAAGTGGGAGTCACAGACAGGAGCACTTAGCGGTGGGCGTGCCCCCTCTCCCCTTCCACAGCCTCCTTTCAGAAGCAGCAAAAAATGCCCCTATTGGGGCATCGTGCTCAGCAGAATGCCTCTGCTCTTTGGGTTTTGCGTGCGCTTTGGCAGCAAGAGATTGTGCTCTTATGCTTGCGATGGTGGCTTCCCTGATGTTCTTTCATGGCTTGATTTCGTTGTGAGCCGCCTCAGATACGTTGTGGAGAGAAGGGTTGTAAAGACTTTTCAGGATTTTGCACAGGGGTGTCAAACATGCAGCCTGTAGGCCCGATCAGGCCCCCAGAGGGCTCCTATCAGGCCCGCGAGCAACTTGCTGCTTCCTTTTCCCTCTCTTGCTTCCTTCTGCGTCACAGCTTGCTTTTCCAGGCTTGCTCAATTAAGCTACAGAGCAAAGCCTCTTTATTTTCTCCACTGGCAGACCAGCACATGAAGCAGCTTATGTACAAAAGCTCGCAACAGTGTTGTTTTAAACTGTGTACACGTCGTTTCCCAGAAGAAAGTGCGTTTCACACATGACGTGTATCTATCTATTGTCTATCTAATACTGCTCGTACAACTGTTGCCTAAGCAGAAATTAAAGTAGAAACGGCCTCTGTACTATTTCCCTGGTATTTAATTATATACTAGTCAATTTTCCCAATGGATTAAGCTGCAGTCTAGGCACACCTGACTCGGAAGTGAATTGCAATTAAGCCGGTGCAGCTTGATTCAGAATCATGCGCTTACTGTGAGAATATTACGGATGAAGACCTTCACATGTTCCCAACTAGCGTTCCCTCTAAGCTGAGTTAGCATGAGCTCCCTCACAGTTTTTTTAGCCTCTGGCTCCCACATTCTTATCTTAGCTTAGGGAAAATGGCCCCAGGGCAGCTGCTCCCCACTTTAATGCCAGTAGCTCATGAAGTAGAATTTTTGCTCACCAGGCTCCACAGCTTAGAGGGCATACTCCTCACCTTCTTTGGTCTTCCTTCGAGGGAACACCGTCTCCGCTAACTTCGGTGCTGCAGTGAACTTCATTTTCACGTTCATGTTGTTTTTTTAGAGCAACGTGCATAAACCATTTTTGCGGGGGGTGGCTTCACCTTCCTCTGGGCGTACAGCAAGGGTTGTGGGGGAAGCGGCGGGTGGTAGCTGTGAACGTCCTGCATTGTGCAGAGGGCTGGACCAGACGATCCCCTTGCAAGCTCTGTGTCTCTTGTAATTTAGGTTCGGTGGGAGCTTGGGGTGGGTGGCGGCAGCGGCACTCTTGCGGGAGCGATTTAATGACTTTTCCCGGGCTCCTCTTGCAATTCCTCTGCGCAGAACGGCGATTACAACAAGCCCATCCCGGCTCAATATATCGAGCACCTGAACCACGTGATCTCCGGGGCTGGCTCTTACTACGACCCCACCAAGCCCCAGCAGTGGGTGAGCAGCCAGGTCTTGCTCTGCCGGAAATGTAACAATTACCAGACCCTGAAGATCAAGCAGCTGGCATCCTTCATGCCCAGGGAGGAGGTACGGAACCGCTTTGGGGGGGAAACGGAGCCGGAAAGGTCGAAGAGCTGGGCCGGACTTCGGGGGAGCGGGATGGGGGCGGGGGTTTGCGCTTTGTCTTTCCTGTTCCAGAGGTGTCCCTCCCTCTGCTCCGACCTGTTTGTATGTGTTTTAGCCAGGGGTGGAATTCTAACACGGGCTCCTTTGCATATTAGGCCACACCCCTGATGTAGCCAATCCTCCCAAGAGCTTACAAAAAGGAGTCTTGGCTACATCAGGGGTGGATTGGCTTGGCTACATTAGGGGTGTGTGGCCAAATACGCCAGTTTGGTGTAGTGGTTAAGTGTGCGGACTCTTATCTGGGAGAACCGGGTTTGATTCCCCACTCCTCCACTTGCACCTGCTGGAATGGCCTTGGGGCAGCCATAGTGGTTAAGTGTGCGGACTCTTATCTAGGAGAACCGGGTTTGATTCCCCACTCCTCCACTTGCACCTGCTGGAATGGCCTTGGGGCAGCCATAGTGGTTAAGTGTGCGGACTCTTATCTGGGAGAACCGGGTTTGATTCCCCACTCCTCCACTTGCACCTTCTGGAATGGCCTTGGGTCAGCCATAGTGGTTAAGTGTGCGGACTCTTATCTGGGAGAACCGGGTTTGATTCCCCACTCCTCCACTTGCACCTTCTGGAATGGCCTTGGGTCAGCCATAGTGGTTAAGTGTGCGGACTCTTATCTGGGAGAACCGGGTTTGATTCCCCACTCCTCCACTTGCAGCTGCTGGAATGGCCTTGGGTCAGCCATAGCTCTGGCAGAGGTTGTCCTTGAAAGGGCAGCTGCTGTGAGAGCCCTCTCCAGCCCCACCCACCTCACAGGGTGTCTGTTGTGGGGGAGGAAGGTAAAGGAGATTGTGAGCCGCTCTGAGACTCTTCGGAGTGGAGGGCGGGATATAAATCCAATACCTTCATCTACCTCACAGAGTGTCTGTTGTGGGGGGGGGGGGAAGGTAAAGGAGATTGTGAGCCGCTCTGAGACTCTTCGGAGTGGAGGGCGGGATATAAATCCAATATCATCTTCTTCTTCCTCTTCTTATGCAAAGGAGCTCCTGCTAGAATTCCACCCCTGACCTTAGCCAATGTTCCTATGTATCTTTCTCCCAAGCTGATGCAAGACAGAGGGCTTTGCAGTATAGGCCAACGAGAGATGTTTCAACGTTGTGCTTTTTATGAACATAAGACCAGCGAGGGTCCATCTAGTCCAGCCTCCTCTTTCACACAGGGGCCAGCCAGTTCCTCTGGAGGGCCAACAACAGGGCAGAGAGGCTGAGCCCTTCTCGGTATATTGCCTCCTGGCTCTGGGATTCAGAGGTTGACTGCCCCTGAATGTGGAGGTTCCCTTTAGTCACCATGGCTTGTAGCCACTGATAGATTTCTCTTCCATGAGCCTATCGAATCCCCTTTTAAAGCTGTCTATGCCTGTGGCCATCGCTACATCCTCTGGCATCCTCTGGAGAAAGTAGAGAAAGAAGCCCTTTTCTCCCTTTCTCACAGTACAAGAACTCGTGGGCATTCGATGAAATTGCTGAGCAGTCAGGTTAAAACGGATAAAAGGAAGTCCTTCTTCACCCAAAGGGTGATTAACATGTGGAATTCACTGCCACAGGAGGTGGTGGCGGCTACAAGCATAGCCAGCTTCAAGAGGGGATTGGATAAAAATATGGAGCAGAGGTCCATCAGTGGCTATTAGGCACAGTGTGTGTGTGTGTGTGTGTATATATTGGCCCCTGTGTGACACAGAGTGTTGGACTGGATGGACCATTGGCTTGATCCAACATGGCTTCTCTTGTGTTCTCCTTCCCCCATCTATTTCCCTCCCTCCCAGCTCTCAAACGTCTGGCATTCATGTCTTGCAGCTCTCAGACACCTGACGTTTATTCAGTGTGGCTCTTACGTTAAGCAAGTTTGGCCACCCCTGGTCTGGCATCTTGATGGTGGTCAGCATTTCAGTTCCAACTCTAACCAAAACAGTGTCGTCTTGCAAGCCTTGCGGAACTGGGCAAGGTCCTGCAAGGCTCTGACCTCCTCGGGCAGCTGGCTCCACCAATGAGGGGCAGCGACGGGGAAGGCTTTTTCCCTGTCGCTTTTCAGTCTTGCCTCCCTCAGCCCAGGGATCGAGAACAAGTTTTGTGTTCCCGCTCTAAGCACCCTCTGGGGAACATGTGGGGAGGGACGGTCCCTAAGGTAAGCAGGCCCTCGGCCATATAGGGCTGCATGGATGCAGAAAGGTGGCACACAAAGGGAAGTTTCCCTGAACGCTGACCTGCTTGCAACGGGATTCTGGGTTTGCGTTTGAACTCGCGCAGGCGGCAGCGCGAGCTAGCGCCAATTGCAGCACGAGCGGCATAGTTTCCTGTGCCGGGATTGGCCAGCACCACGGAACCACAAAGGGATTCCTGCGTGTGAGCAGAATGACAAACTCCAGTTGCTTCACGGCACCGTTGGCCAGTCAGGAACGAACGACGGTTAGAGCCTGGGCCCTTGTGCCCAGAGCGCCCCCTGCCGCTGAGCCCTCTCTCTGGTCTTCCCTCGCCCAGGGGAAATACGACGAGGAGATCGAGGTGTACAAGCACCACCTGGAGCAGACCTACAAGCTGTGCCGCCCCTGCCAGGCCGCCGTGGAGTACTACATCAAGCATCAGAACCGGCAGCTGCGGGCCCTGCTGCTCCGCCACCACTTCAGCCACCGGAAGGCCGACGCGTCCTACATGCAGGTGGGGAAACGGCACTCGGGGCAACCGGGGCTTCTTTTTTCTGGAATCCAGGGGCAGCCGTTAGTGGGAAGGGGGAAGGAATCTTCCTGGGAGAGGGGAGAGAAGAAACATACAGGGATCTGGGTGACTCGTGGGAAGTGGAAACTGGAGGGCGTGGAGGATGCCTTGAGTGGCCACTGTTAGAAGCACTTCTCAATTGTTTTTATTGCCCTGACCTGGGTAGTTCAGGCTAGCCTGATCTCATCAGATCTCAGAAGCTCGGCAGGGTCAACTCTGGCAAGTATTTGGATGGGAGATTTTCTTGGAATACCAGCAGTCGAGTGGGCAGGGGCAGGCAGGCAGGCTTTTTTTTTTTGTAGAAGAAGAAGAAGAAGATATTGGATTTATATCCCGCCCTCCACTCTGAAGAGTCTCAGAGCGGCTCACAATCTCCTTTCCCTTCCCCACTCCCCCACAACAGACACCCTGTGAGGTAGATGAAGATATTGGATTTATATCCCGCCCTCCACTCCGAAGAGTCTCAGAGCGGCTCACAATCTCCTTTCCCTTCCCCACTCCCCCACAACAGACACCCTGTGAGGTAGATGAAGATATTGGATTTATATCCCGCCTTCCACTCCGAAGAGTCTCAGAGCGGCTCACAATCTCCTTTCCCTTCCTCCCCCACAACAGACTCCCTGTGAGGTAGATGAAGATATTGGATTGATATCCCGCCCTCCACTCCGAAGAGTCTCAGAGCAGCTCACAATCTCCTTTATCTCCCTCCCCCACAACAGACACCCTGTGAGGTGGGTGGGGCTGGAGAGGGCTCTCACAGCAGCTGCCCTTTCAAGGACAACCTCTGCCAGAGCTATGGCTGACCCAAGGCCATTCCAGCAGGTGCGAGTGGAGGAGTGGGGAATCAAACCCGGTTCTCCCAGATAAGAGTCCGCACACTTAATCACTACACCAAACTGGCTCTCCGTGCGGAGGAACTCCTTTGCATATTAAGCCACACCCTCTGATGCCAAGTCAACTGGAACTGCATTCCTGTTAAAAAAAAAAAGCCCTGTGGGCAAGCAATAGCAAGTCTGACTCTCCACCTAGCGGTGCGTAACGCTAAAAGAGCTAGAACTTCTGGCTGCCAGATAATCTTAGGATCTCTCGGCTATTCTACACGCGATGCTGTACAATAAGTATTAGTTGTATTTATTTACTTAATTTATACCCTGCCCCTTCCCCCAGTGGGGACCCCACTCAACTGTTTTATCTTTGCAACAACCCTGTGAGGTAGACCAGTCTGAGAGCATGCAGCTGGCCCAAGATCACCTGGCAAGCTTCCATGGCAAATTCGACCGTGGGTCTCCCACATCCTAGTCCTGCAGTTTAACCCCTACACCACTCTGACTCTTAACGTTAGCAATATATTAATGCATGCATATATATAATACGATAGTATTCACATGAATTGCTTTAATATTAATGTTAAGATTAGCTTCGTAGGGACAATTTCTTGACTCAGGCTGTGCTTTATGGTGGGTAATTCCCCCCTCCCCAGCTCTGGGGCGAGAGGGACTCGGGAACTGGCTCTCTTAAACAATGTTCCCTCTAAGCTGTGGAGTCTTGTGAGCAAAAATTCTGCTTTGCAAGCTACTGGCATTAAAGCTGTGAGCTGCTGCATCAATTAGCTTGCTCTGAGGCTCTCCTTCCTGAGCAGGCTGAGCAAAGACAAAAAAATGTGATCCAGAGGCTGGAAAACTGTGAACTAGCTCTCGGCTTAGAGCAGAGCTGGGGAACTGGCTCTCCAAATGTTTTTTTTGCCTACAACTCCCATCATCCCCAGCCAGCATGGCCAGTGGCTGGGGCTGATGGGAGTTATAGGCAAAAAAACATCCGGAGAGCCAACGTTCCCCACCCCTGGTTTAGAGGGAGCATTGGTCTTAAGAGCTTTTCTGTCATCTCTATAAATTCCTTTTGGAGTTGGCAAATCTGGAGAGATGGCTAAGAGTTGCCTTTTGACAGCCTCCTTCTCTCCCCAAATTCCACCTTCGACAACCTTAGCACTCTCATTTTTAAAAAATCAAAATGCAACGCCTGTCTCTCCTCTTCCCCCCCCCCCAACCAAATGCTTCTCTAATGAAAAGCAGCAGTATAAAAACGGTTAGGTAAATGATCTGGGCAAACAAGGGCCATGAAAGGCAGTTTATTCTTTTAAAAAATGTCCTGCCTAGATAAACCCATCCGCCAGCACAATAGGATGGAAAAAGCTGGAGGAGGAGGAGGAAAAAGACTGCAGATTTATGCCCCGCCCTTCTCTCTGGATCAGAGACTCAGGGCAGCTTACAATCCCTCATCCTTCCACCTAAGCTATACATGAACTGGACACCAGCTGTGGGTTGGGGTTGGAGGATCATCCGCAGTTAAAATCGTAAGAGTTGGAAGGGACCTCCAGAGTCATCTAGTCCAGCCTCCTACACAATGCAAGAAGTTCACAAGTACCTCTCTCTACACCCCCAGCGACACTCACTCCACACCCAGATGGCAAAAAACCCACAAACCTTCCAGGATCCCTAGCCAAAATGACCCCAAAGTGGCGATTAGCCATTTTCCTTCAGCATGTAAGAAAAGGGCCATGCGTTGAGGTGCCACTACTAAAAAAGCCGTGCCCCTCTTATTTGCCTGCCTCCCTTCTGAAAGAGAAGGCTCCCAGGGAAGGATGTTACTTTTGGGGCAAGATCAGCCAGCTGGTAGTGCCTGTTATATTCATGTAGATTTGGGGGTTCTCCCCTGTTTGGTACGTGTGGGGCTGACACCCTCTCTCTCTCCCCCACAGAGTTTCTACGCCACTGCCTCCACGACGATGCCGATCCACGTGCTGGTGTTGCGCTTCCTGGCCTTCCTCAGCTGCACCATCCTCATCGCCATGGCCCTTTACGGATCGGGCAACCCCTTCTCCCCGGAGCCCGCGAGCCCTCCTCCCACGCCATTGGCTAGGAACGGGACTGAACCATTGGCCCCCGGAAACGCCACTCTGCTGGAACTCCTGGGGTGGCAAGAGATTGTTCAGCTGTTGCCAGAGCAGCTGCTGGGGGCGCTGAGCACCGCCTGGAGCTACGGGAAGAACCACCAGGTGGCGGTGGTGGCCCTGGGGCTGCTGATGTGCATTTCGGCCATGCTGCTAGCTGGACGCATCAGGTATGTGGCTGAGGGCGGGGAGGAGTGGCCCCGACTCGGGCCGTTTGCTGGTTTTGTTTCGAAAGACAGATTGGCCTGCCTTGACTTGGATAGCCCAGGCAAGCCCAATCTCATCCGATCTCAGAAGCTAAGCAGGGCTGACTGTGGATAGTACTTGGATGGGAAAGTGTCCTTGGAATACCCAGTCAGGAGGCAGGGGCAGGCTTTATTCAGCCACCGCTCTGGATATCCTCCAGGCCGCCAGTAGGGGGTCAGTCACCAAAGAGCGACATGACTTCCAGGTGGAAACACACACACACAAACTAAGCCAACTCGATGATTGCCTAGGGCGCCAGCCTTCTTGGGGTGCCGAATTGGGTGCTCCCCACATGACTCAGTGATGTTATCAGTACAGGAGGGTGCCAGAAGTCAGCCTTGCCTAGGGTGCCGGACAGCTTAGGGCTGGCCCTGCGCACAAATACACAGAATGCAAAAAAAAAAAAACCCTTTGGTGAGGTGGTGCTGTGCACAGTGTGCATGGATGCATCACGATTAGCAGCCATTACTGCAGTTACCCAAGTAGCTGTGTTATATTTACCTTTTTTCCAAACGGCAGCAGCCCAACGCCGTCACGCTGTTGTTCTGCAGTCCAGGTGGGTGAGTGTCTATCTCTAGGCTTGCTCGATTCCTGACCGACTCGATTTTGGGGGGGGGGGGGGTGTCTGAGTTTTCAAGAGTGCAGGCTCCCTTTGAGCACTCGTACCCTTAGAAGTCTTGTGGATTTCTAGGGTGTTGCTGGGTTCGAACCTAGCTCTTCTAACCACTGTTCCCTCTAAGCTGAGTCAGCGTGAGCTAGCTCACAATTTTTTTAGCCTCCGGAGCAAACTTAATTTATGCAGCGGCTCACAACTTTAATGCTAGTACAGGGGTGCCCAGACTATGTGACGTAAACGTCACATAGACTAATCATCAATGTTTGAGAGTTGCAAGTCACGAATGGCAGATGTTTGAGAGAAGGAAGGAAGGGAGATAGAAGAAGAAGAATGGAGGGAGAGTTGGAAAGAGGGCAACTTTTAACTTTAAATGCCTTCTCCGAGCTGGCTGGGTGGTGGGGCTTTTGAGAGCCGCACAATATGTGTGAAAGAGCCGCGTGTGGCTTTTGAGCCACAGTTTGGCCACCCCTGTGCTAGTAGCTCACAAAGTAGAATTTCTGTTCACAAGACTCTGCAGCCTAGAGGGAACTTTGCTTCTAACACGGACCAGCTTACTTCTAGGCTGTAGGAGCCAGAGACTAGTTCTCACCCTGACCGCGTCCAACCCTTTCCCACCTTCCAGATTGCGGCGCATCGACGCCTTCGCCTCTGCCCTGTGGCTGCTGGTGATGGGCTTCCATCTGGTAGAGAAGTACCTGCAGGCCGACACCCCCAGCTGGCTGGACACAGCCAAGTTCAGCACGACCTCCCTGTGCTGCCTGGTGGGCTTCGCGGCAGCCGTGGCCACTCAGAAGTCGACCGGCCAGCGGAGACCCCGATCCCGAAGGTCAGAGCTGTGACAGGGACTGTGGGGGAGGGGGAGGGCGGGACGCACGCCGACAAATCCAGGCCTTCGTTGCTGTGGAGGAATCTCTCCTGGTTTAAAACGTTAGGGGAGTTTTTTGCCCTTTATTTTTTTTTTCTTTTCAACAAACTGAAGTTTCTCTCCCCTCCACCACCGCCGGCCACAGATCCCTACGTCCCAGTTCTCCCCGGTGCCCCATCCCCCCCAAACACTGAAGCTGTGTCTGCCCCCTACGGACACACAACTCCAGGAAAATGTGTCATCCTTTTTGGCTACATGTGGGCCAAGCAGTTGTACCTGTCGCTCTTCATTGTCCTCTCTGCTTTTTGCTCTCTGTGCATGTTTGTATCTCACCAGCTAGTCCTGGAGGGAATCCTCTTCTTCCTAAGCCACCCAGCCTCTCCCTAGAACAGGGGTGGCCAAATGTGGTTAACGAAAGAGCCACATAGAATAAATGTCAGATGTTTGAGAGCCATGAGACGTGAACGTCAGATGTTTGAGGGAAGGAAGGCAGACAGGCAAATAGAGGAAGACCGCAGATTTATACCCCGCCCTTCTCTCTGAATCAGTGTCTCAGAGCGGCTTACAATCTCCTTTATCTTCTCCCCCCACAACAGACACCCTGTGAGGTGGGTGGGTCTGAGAGGGCTCTCACAGCAGCTGCCCTTTCAAGGACAACTCCTGTGATAGCTCTGGCTGACCCTAGGCCGTTCCAGCAGCTGCAAGTGGAGGAGTGGGGAATCAAACCCGGTTCTCCCAGATAAGAGTCCAAGCACTTAACCACTACACCAAACTGGCTTTCTAGATTGGGGGGAGGGAGAGGTGGAAAGAAAGCAACTTTAACTTTAAATGCATTCTCCAAGCCGCTGGCTGACTTGGCTTGGAGAAGTGATTTAAAGAGAGAAATGCCTTCTCTTAGCTGGCTGACCAGACGGTGGGGGCTTTGAGAGCCACACAAGATGTATGAAAGAGCCACATGTGGCTCCCAAGCCACAGTTTGGCCACCCCTGCTCTAGAGCGCTGCAAGACTCTAAGCCGGTTAGGAACCATTTGTACACTGGTTGCTGTTTTCTACAAAGAACCCCAGAAATTGTGTGCCTGTTTCTATTTTCGTTACAGGGCTTAGGATTCACAGTCTGAGATCCGTAGCCCCTTCCCGGAACCACCGCTCCCAGGATCCCGTGGCTGGCTGGGAAGCCTGGTGGCTAAAACTGGATTGAAACTGGTTTAAAAATCATGGTACCAGGCCTACCCTAGAGCACCTCTTCCTTCCTTTCCTGGAGTGCCTGTAACTTTTGTATGAATGCAAGTGCATTTTTTTAAAGGATGACACCGTTTTAATAACACTACACGATCAGGTCTGGTGTGAAGCTAAAAACTGGGAGATATAGTCCAAATGGCCCTCCTCCAATTAACAGCATGTTGTTTGCCTGGGTTGCAATATAGTAGAGTGGGGTGTGTGTGTGTGTGCAGGATTTAATACACTAAATCTTTTGTTTTGCGTATTGCAAGGTATGTATTTAGTGCTGCGTTTCTAACTTCTAACTTTCCTCCATTCTTAAACTTTGTCTTTGAGGGAAGGTGGAAATAGAACACGCAGGTTTCTGTAAGGGAAGATTTTGGACTAGAAACTTTTCCTCTCGGGCTCTGGCACAAATAAGGCAGTCTGTGGCATAGCAATTGCCATGAATGGGTACTCCCATGGCTCAGCCACGCACTAGGCTGCGATCCCACGCACTAAATAGTGCGCTTTCCGTGTACTTTCCAACTGGGTTTTGCCTGTTCGCACAGTAAAATCCAGTTGGAAAGTGCATTGAAAGTGGATTGAAAATGGATTATTTAACGTGTGCGATTGCAGCCATAATTTCTTCAGGCTGTAAGATGGCAGCTCCTCACTTTTCTTCTCCCGTGTATATAAACACCCTGTGCCATCTGCAGCCATTTACAAAAGAAGGCAGAACTAATTTCTGCAGGATAATTTGGCTTGGGGAGCTGCTGCCGACTGCGATTCTGGTGCCCACCAGAGATGAGCGAATCAAAGTCCAGTCGATTTTTTTTTTTAAAAAAGAAATAAACGTAACCGGCTTGAGAGAGACATTATTGTGGGGTGCCGGCAGATCCTTGGTTATCGCAAACCGCAGTTTTTGCTTTCTAGCTAAATCCCCAAGTGTTCTTCCCAAGTGCGGCTTCTGGAATTTTTCTTCTCTCTGACCTACTTGGGCAGGTTTCTTTTGCAGTATTGATAAGAGGGTTGCCACTGGTGTCCACTCTGGCCAGTCTGGGTTTGCTCGCATCCTGGTAGAGGGTTTGCAAGACAGTTTCTCAGTTTATTAAAGAAATTATTTCACTGGCCTTTTGCTTTTGCGTCTGGCTCTCGGGTGTCTCCTGTTTCAGGAGCCAAACAGCCTGTGTCCCCTTAGCTTTTAGCCCTGACAGTTATATGAACATATGAAGCTGCCTTATACTGAATCAGACCCTTGGTCCATCAAAGTCAGTATTGTCTACTCAGACTGGCAGCGGCTCTCCAGGGTCTCAAGCTAAGGTGCCTAGACCCCTTTCTCAGAGATGTCTTGTTGGGCTGGATTAAAATTATGCCGAGCAAAGTCCGGTACACTTTACAAGCAACCTGGAGGCGAATCCTGTTTTCCTCCTTGGTGCTGTTTTGGTGCGATGCAAGCGTTTTATAGAACGTCTTCTACAGGCACGGTAGCTGTTTGCCCTGATGCTTTAAGACAGGAGCGGCCAAACTTGCTTAACGTAAGAGCAACATAGAATAAACGTCAAAAGTTTGAGAGCCGCAGGACACGAACGTCAAAAAGTTTGAGAGAAGGCAGGCAGGCAAATAGATGGGGAGGGAAAGGTGGGAAGAAAGCAGCTTTAACTTTAAATGCATTCTCCAAACCGCTGGCTGGCTTGGCTTGGAGAAGGGATTTAAAGCAGTGATTCCCAAACGTTTTGGCACCAGGGACCGGTTTTGTGGAAGACAATTCTTCCATGGACTGGTGGGGGGGTATGCTGGGGTTTTTGCCACCCCAGGCTGCCCCCCGCCTCGTCCTTGCCCCCCCCCCATGGGGGTCTTTAAATGAGGGATAGGTGAAAGTCGCTGCCACAATACCCCTTCTGCTCACCCAGGACCAGGGCAGATGAAAGAGGTGGGGCTTTGGGACGAGGCTGCACTGCCTCTGTTGTCTGCCCAGGTTCCAGGTTGGCGAAAGGAGTGGCGAGGCTGCTCTGCCTCTTTGGGGGAAGGGGTTGGCAGGACTGTTCTGCCTCACTCTGCAGCCTGGTTGCTAACAGGCCACAGACCAGGGATTGGGGACCTCCCTGCTCTAAAGAGAGAAATGCCTTCTCCAAGCTGGCCGACGGGGTGGTGGGGGCTTTGAGAGCCACACACGATGTATGAAAGAGCCACGTGTGGCTCCTGAGCTGCAGTTTGGCCACCCCTACTTTAAGACATCCAAAACTGCGGGGGGAGGGGTTGTGCTGTGAGGCATCAGTGGATATGGACCCTCTCCCATCTACACCTCGCTGCCTGCCAGAACTTGCCATTCTGTCGGGCTTCTGTGGGGAGGCTTGTTTTGTTTCTTCAGTTTTGCCAGATGAGCTCAGGTTCTGCTGGGTCTGCCGTGTGGCCCAGAGAGGTCTTCCTCCCCTCGCCCCTCTCCCCAACTGATTTATCTTCAGGGAACACTTTCTCGCTTAACTGCCTGCCACATAACCTGCACCCTGATGCAGGTCATCCAGCGTCCTGTTCCGGCTGTACCAACAGCTTGATGGGATGGTTTCAGGTCACATCTTTGGGGGAGACTTGATCTAGAGGCAGGCGGAAAGCATCTGATAAATCTATCCGTGGCTACTAGCCACAGTGACTGAGGGGAACCTCCACATTCGGGTTCGCTGATTTTCTGAATCCCAAAGCCAGGAGGCAACATCAGGGGCTGGCCACTGTGTGAGACAGTGGACTGGATGGGCCACTGGTCTGATCCAGCAAGGCTCTTCTGATGTTCTTAGGAAGACCTTGGCCTCTCTGCCCTCTTGTTGGCTCCAGAGGAACTGACTGGCCACTGTGTGAGGCAACATGCTGGACTAGATGGACCACTGGTTGGATCCAGCAGGGACCTTCTAATGTTCTTATAATAACTGAGTCAGGTACATCTTAAGCACTTGAATATCCCACTTGGGTTTCACAGTATGTGGCCAGGAGCGGTTGGGTGGGGGGGTCTTTGTTGCCTAAGGCCTGGAAAAATAGAAGTTTCAGCAGGGTTTCTTTTTTTAAAAATCCAAAAGGTTTGCTTCTCGGAATATGAAATAGATTTCCAGTAAAACACAGATCTGTCAGCATGAGGAACATATGAACATGAACATATGAAGCTGCCTTATACTGAACCAGACCCTTGGTCCATCAAAGTCAGTATTGTCTTCTCAGACTGGCAGAGGCTCTCCAGGGTCTCAGGCTGAGGTTTTTCACACCTATTTGCCTGGACCCTTTTTTGGAGATGCCAGGGATTGAACCTGGGACCTTCTGCTTCCCAAGCAGATGCTCTACCACTGAGCCACCGTCCCTCCCCAAGTTTTGATAACACCAGAAAACTTCAGAATGTGTATAACACGGGAACAAGATTCGAGTCCAGGGGTACCTAAAAAGACCAACAATATTTCCAGGGTGTAACTTTTCAAGAGTCAGTGCTCCCTATCTTAAATGAGCTTTGACTCTCAGAAGCTTCCACCCTGGAGAACTTGCTCGACTTGAAGGTACTCTTGGACTTCAGTCTTGCACGTCTACTTCAGATCAGCACAGCTGCCCACATGAAACTATATGATACAGAAAGTCCTGTTTTCATAGAATCATAGAGTTGGGGGGGACCCCCAGAATCATCTAGTCCAACCCCCTGCACAGTGCAGGAAACTCACAAACACCTCCCGCTAAATTCACAGGATCCACATTGTTGTCAGATGGTCATCTAGCCTCTGTTTAAAAACCTCCAAGGAAGGAGAGCCCACCACCTCCCGAGGAAGCCTGTTCCACTGAGGAACCGCTCGAACGGTCAGGAAGTTCTTCCTAATATTGAACCGGGAACTCTTTTGATTTAGTTTCAACCCGTTTTATGGCTCTTTTGCACGTTTTGTGTTCGATGCCTGGTTCTTGGGATGTTCTTGCTGTTAGCTCCTTTCTCAGGAGCGAGGGGGAGGGGCCCTTTGCCGGTAGGGAGGTGATCCAGCGTGGGTTCTTCCTGTTGCCCTTGGGGTAGCGGGAGAAACCGCGGGCACGTGCTGCGGCTGGCTGTCCTCCACTCGCCTGGGAGTCCAAGCTCAGACTAGGAGCGTCTGCTTTGCATGCGGAAGGCTGGCATTTTTGACTCAACGCAAGGTTAGCTTCAGAACTTCACACTGGCACATCATGCGCTTCTTTCTCGCCGCTCAGTTTCCTGTGTTACCTGAGCAGTAAAGGAAGGGTCCAGGTTGTTACTGACCCACACTGAAGATGATGATGATATTGGATTTATATCCCACCCTATACTTTGAGTCTCAGTGTCTCAGAGTGACTCACAATCTCCTTTATCTTCCTCCCCCACAACAGACAGCCTGTGAGGTGGGTGGGGCTGAGAGAGCTCTGACAGAAGCTGCCCTTTCAAGGACAACTCCTGCAATAGCTATAGCTTACCCAAGGCCATTCCAGCAGGTGCAAGTAATAATAATAATAATAATAAATTTTATTTATATCCCGCCCTCCCCGCCTAGGCGGCTCAGGGCGGCTAACAACAATTCTTACATTAACATAAATGGATAAAACTTTAAATTTAACAATTAAAAATTAAACATATAAAAACCAGTTAGTTAAGTTAAAATACATAATTCAAATCACATTAAATGTGTTTGGCAGCAATAACTGTTCTGGCGCTGGTTCTGCCAGTGTAAATAGTTCCATGATCGTATTATAGATGGCGGTTCTTTGTTCTTAGCAACTCAGCAGTCGATATCACTATAGGCTTGCCTGAAAAGGGCAGTCTTGCAGGCCCTGCGGAACTGGTCAAGGTTCCGCAGGGCCCGCACTTCCTCCGGAAGCTGGTTCCACAGCGCAGGAGCCGCGGCTGAAAAGGCCCATGTTCTAGTGTTTTGGAGTTTGACCTCTCTCGGCCCAGGGATGGTCATTTTATTTTTACCCACTGACCTCACTGCCCTCGGGCTCATATGGGGAGAGACGGTCCCTTAGGTAGGCTGGTCCTCGGCCATATAGGGCTTTAAAGGTAATAACCAACACTTTGTACTGGACTCGGTAGGTGACTGGCAGCCAGTGCAGTCCGCGCAGCCCCGGCCGTATGTGCTCCCATTTCGAGAGCCCCAATAGTAGCCTGGCCGACGCGTTCTGCACCAGATGTAGCTTCCAGGTCCGGCACAGAGGTAGCCCCAAGTAGAGGGCATTACAGTAGTCCAATCTTGAGGTGACCGTTGTATGGATCACTGTTGCGAGGTCGCAGCGCTCCAGGAAGGGGGCCAACTGCCTCATCCGCTTCAGGTGGAAGAATGCTGACTTGGCAGTGGCTGCTATCTGGGCCTCCATTGATAATGAAGTGGAGGAGTGGGGAATCAAACTCGCTTCTCCCAGATAAGAGTCTGCACACTTAACCACTACACCGAACTGCAGATGCGAGAAGATGCAGGAAGTATACAGGGAGTGGAGTTTCTGGAACTAATCCGTTACTTTTTCACCCAGCGGTGATAAGGAATGAAGGTGACAGGGAGGAACGTATTCATCTGGCCTTGATTTATTTAATTTGCTGTGTGTGTGGTTTTGAAAAGCCATCTTTGCATATAAGTGTGTGTGTGTCTTCTACTCACCTTGGATTTAACAAAACTTTCTGCTTGACTCTCTAATACTTGTGTGTGTGTGTGTGTGTGTGTGTGCATGCGTACACGCGCATGCAATCCTCATTGGAAGAGGTTTAGTGCTTCCCCCACTTCTATTTTTTTAGGCAATACTTTAAATATACTTCTTGTAGCTTATTTTTTAAAAAGAAAAACTTTTGCAATGGTAATGAAGGTCGGCTATATGAAGTCAGCTACAGTAATCGATGCAACATCGTGAGTGCAACATAGGTAGAATTATTTATTCTCTAATATGATTATATTCAGTACGTATTTATCTGAAGACGGTAGCTCCAGTTTCTTTGGTGAACAAAGAAGGGAGGGTAAGTTCTCAAAACTGAGGGTCGGGTGCCTAACAAAGTCTTACCTTCTGGCTTGCCAGTGGTTTGGCCAGGTAATTGAGTTATAGCTTTATTTTATGGCAAAACAGCGGGGGTCTTGCTCTCCCCCTGAAAGCCGCTTTCCAAAGAACAGTGTCTAGTTCAGAAGTGTGCTTGAATTGCTCTGTCCCCTAAAGAAGATATTGGATTTATATCCTGTTCACTGGATCTCAGAGCAGCTTACAGTCTCCTTTACCCTCCTCCCCCATAACAGACACCCTGTACAGCAGGTGGGGCTGAGAGGGTTCTCACAGAAGCTGCCCTTTCAAGGACAGCTATGCGAGAGCAATGGCTGACCCAAGGCCATTCCAGCAGCTGCAAGTAGAGGAGTGGGGAATCAAGCCTGGTTCTCCCAGATAAGAGTCTACGCACTTAACCACTACACCAAATTGGCTCTTGAGTTTTACCTGGTGTTGTGGATGGGAGCGGGGAGCTGGAGTTGTGCTGAATAACTACACGGGAAGGAAAATGTAGCCAGTTCCTGCTACAGTACCATGGAGACTTTCCCATAGTCCTTTGCTCACATGCCATGATTGAAGGGTCCATAGGCCATCTGGTGTGGTGGTTAGAGGATTGAACCAGGACTGGAGAACTGGGCTCACATTCCCACTCTGTCATAAAATTCATCATATGACCTTTTGGCAGTAACTCCTTTGCATATTAGGCTACACCCCGCCCCCCCCCCCCCTTGTAGCCAATCCTCCAAGAGCTTACAGGGTTTTTCTTATAGGGACTACTGTAAGCTCTTGGGGGATTGGCTGCATCCGGTGGGCGTAGCCTAATATGCAAAGGAGTTTCTGTTGCAAAAAAGCTGTATATATTGTAAACAATGGCCACAAGCAATGCCCAGTTGAGATGGTGCATATTTTCCTACTGCATTTTAATTGCAGCTGTGACCTCAATAAGAAACCTGCTGGATCAGACCAGTGGTCTGTCTAGGCCAGCATCCAGTCTTACACAGTGGCCAGCCAGTTCCTCTGGAGGGCCTACAACAGGGCACAGAGGCCGAGGCCTTCCCTCTGACATTGCCTCGTGGTTCTAGTATTCCAGTGGTTGTCTGCCTGAGTGCGGAGGTTTCCTGTAATCACCATGGTTCACAGCCACTGATGGACCTCTGCTCCATGAGCCTGCCTAATCCCCTTTTAAAGCTATCTGTGACTGTGGCCATCATTCTCTGGCAGCAAATGTCACATTTTAATCGCTCGCTGTGTAAAGAAATATTTCCTGTTGTCCGTCCAGAATCTGCCACCCCTTAATTGCATTGGGTGAAATGGATGAAATTGCTGAGCAGACAGGTTAAAACGGATAAAAGGAAGTACTTCTTCACCCAAAGGGTGATTAACATGTGGAATTCACTGCCACAGGAGGTGGTGGCGGCCACAAGCATAGCCACCTTCAAGAGGGGTTTAGATAAAAATATGGAGCACAGGTCCATCAGTGGCTATTAGCCACAGTGTGTGTGTATATATAAAAAAATTTGCCACTGTGTGACACAGAGTGTTGGACTGGATGGGCCGTTGGCCTGATCCAACATGGCTTCTCTTATATTCTTAAATACTAGCATTGTGGGAGAGAGGGGAAAGTTCTCTCTGCTCGACCCCCGTGCATAATTTTATTAACCTTGATCGTGTCCATTGGAGCCCCGTGGCACAGAGTGGTAAAGCTGCAGTACTGCAGTCCATGCTTTCTGCTCACGACCTGAGTTTGACACGTGTAGAGTAGTGACCTTGGACTCAAACCCAGAAAGAACTGTCCCCCTGACAGAAAGTACTCACATGTTTGGGTCCAGCAAGGATCGTTTATTGAAGACGTGATTTGCAAAGCACGGAGAGTCGAGAGTAGAGAAAAATCCACCCACCGACTCTGCCCACTGTGACGCAGCACAGCTGTTAAATAGCCTTCTGCCTGAAACCTAAAACCTGTGAGACCATCCAATTGGCTGGCCCCCTTACAATCTTTTCTAACAGTAACGCGCATGCCCCAAGCCATGAGTACATTTCCCCCCTCCCATTTTTCCCCTTATCTTATTTTCCTACATAGCAACCCCTCACCCACCTCTCAGCTCCTGGTACAAGTCTCCCAGTGCAGTTTTTTTCTCAGCTTCAGCACATTCCTTTCTTCAGACTAGAGAGAAACAAGAGGCCCCTCTCTCAAGTTCAATCCCAGCGGAAGCTGGGTTCAGGTAGCTGGCTCGAGGTTGACTCAGCCTTCCATCCTTCCGAGGTCGGTAAAATGAGTACCCAGCTTGCTGGGGAAGGCCATGGCAAACCACCCTGTAAAAAAGTCTGCTGTGAAAACGTCATGATGCGACGGTCATCCCAGAGTCGGAAACGACTGGTGCTTGCACAGGGGACTACCTTTTTTTATCACGTCGGTCCCCACAGCCGCCTCTTTTCGAAGCATTTACTAAATGCGATAGAAGGCCTGGTTTTCATCCAAAATGCAGTTCTTAATTGAAGGATCTTGCATCCTGGGCAAAACCACTCTCTCCCCAGACTAAGATACTAGGGAGACCAGATGGATTTGCGGTCTGACTAAGTGTGAAGTATTTTAGCCAGGTGTCCTTTTGTGATAGGGGAGTCCCCAGCTTGCTGGGGGGGGGAAAGTGCAAAAGACTGGGGAAGGCAATGGCAAACCACCCCGTAAAAAGTCTGCCGTGAAAACGTTGTGAAAGCAACGTCACCCGAGTCGGAAACTACTGGTGCTTGCACAGGGGACCTTTCCTTCCTTTTGTGATGCAGGTGAGCTGGGGGCAGTTCTCCATTGTGTTGTACGCAGCAATTGTATTGTATGCTGCAGCTCTTTCAGAGGGCCAGAGGGAGCCTCAGAATTTCCAGCTTTCTCCCCCAGGATTTCTGGAGGTCTTTGCAAAAAAAACCCGCTTCTGCACTAGACACTGTTCCAGGTTCAAAGGGACTGTGTGTTTATTTATTGATTAAGCTTTTGGTCCTCTATCTTATGTAGCCTACCTATGTCTGATTGTCTCTTACTTGCTATATATGCACACTGTTGTAAACCCCTCCTCGAGATGCCACGTTTTGACAATAAAGGGCTCCTCACTCTGCCACAAGCCGTTTCGACTCTGCAGTCTTCTTCTTTTTGTTTGTTTGTTTTCATTGCTTCTGCGGCCATGCATCGTCCAGAGCTTCTCTTTGTCTGAAAGCATCTGTCCAGTCTTCCCTGGCGCACGTCAGTACAATGCGGACACCTTAATCTGAGCGCTTGGGCCATGCTGGGAATGCGTTGCTGACCCTTCCCTTCCTCCCGTCTGCCTTGAATCCCCTGCACCATGAGGACTAGTAGCTTATTCTCCAAGGTAGTTTTGATCTCTTTGTATTCTGAAAGATCTCTTGGGGTGAAAAGTTGAAGGCTTTTTATCACACTGTGGTTTTTTTTTTCCTGGAAGTGCTCCAAAACTTTATTCTGGCTGGTGCTGCCTCCTTGAGAGCCAGTTTGGTGTAGTGGTTAATGCGCGGACTCTTATCTGGGAGAACCGGGTTTGATTCCCCACTCCTCCACTTGCACCTGCTGGAATGGCCTTGGGTCAGTCATAGCTCTCGCAGAGTTGTCCTTGAAAAAAGGGCAGCTTCTGTCAGAGCTCTCTCAGCCCCACCTACCTCGCAGGGTGTCTGTTGTGGTGGGGGGTTGGAAGGTAAAGGAGATTGCGACCACTCTGAGATTCAGAGTAGAGGGCGGGATATAAATCTAATATCTTCTTAGGAGAGAGAGGACAAAACCGAGAAATTTATGCATTTTGAAAAAGATGTATCTTGTGCTTTGCCATAGACGTCACATCTGAAGCTTTACACCATAGGTTACACGGGCAACGTCGTTCTTCTGGGGGGGTTGTGTGTTTGTTTGTCCCCTAAATGAAATATAGAAAAGTGACGTTGGGCTCTAAAGGGGAACCTCCACATTCAGAGGCAGTCAACCTCTGAACCCCATGGTCGGAGGTAGGGGAAGCCTTGGCATCTATGCCCTGCTGTTGGCCTTCTGGAGAAACTGGTTGGCCAATATGTTGGCCAGGATGCTGGACTAGATGGACCCTCCCTGGTCTGATCCAGCAGGGCTCTTCTGATGTTCTTTCCAAGGAAGGCCTCTATGCCCCGTTGTTGGCCCTCCGGAGGAACTGGTTGGCCACTGTGTGTGAGACAGGATGCTGGACTAGAAGGACCTCTGGTCTAATCCAGCAGGGCTCTTCTGATGTTCTTATGAAGGCCTCAGCCTCTCTGCCCTGTTGTTGGCCCTTCAGAGGAACTGGCTGGCCACTGTGTGAGAAAGGATGCTGGACTAGAGGGACCCTCACTGGTCTGATCCAGCAGGGCTCTTCTTTCTCAGGGGAAGGCCTCAGCCTCTGCCCTGTTGGCTGTCCAGATGAACTGGTTGGCCACTGTGTGAGACAGGATGCTGGACTCAGTGGACTGCCGGTCTGATCCAGCAGGGCTCCTCTTATATTCCTCTCAGGGGAAGGCATCGGTCTCTATGCCCTGTTACTGGCCCTCCAGAGGAACTGGCTGGCCACGGTGTGAGACTAGATGCTGGACTAGATGGGCCACTGGTCTGTTCCAGCAGGGCTCTTCTGGTGTTCTAATAGAGGTTTCAAGCAACGAAGGGGCTACACGACACTGAAGCATAATCCTTAACATAACTTTCTTTCCCAGATTTTTTCTTCAAATTTTTAAAATTATATTTGTGCCTTTGCTCTGAGGAAAATAGGGTGGCAAATGTGGTTTTCTCCTCTTCTTCGGCCTCTCAGTAACCTGGGCGAGTCTGAGAGCAAACTATTAGCCCCACCCATCACCCAGTGATCTTCCTGGAAGGCTGGGGATTCGAATCCAGTCCTGGCCTGACACTGTAATTGCTACCCCAGACTGGCTCTCCTCTTTTCTGCAGACTGCTGCACTCAGCAACTAGCTCAGGGGTGGGGAAACTCCATTCCGAGGGCCGTATACGGCCCTCAAGGCCACTCGGTGTGGCCCTCGGGGATTGCTGGGCCGATCCAAGCCATGTGGCAGCCTCTCTGGGGCCTGGCTGGCCAGCGAGGATCGTGGGGCCCAGCTGTGCTGTGCAGCAGCCTCCCTGGGGCCTGGTTGGCTGGCCAGAATTGCTGCAGGGGCTGCCACAGTTCAGTTTGCGCTTGATTATCCCAGATGGTAGGGTTGCCAAGTCCAATTTAAGAAATATCTGGGGACTTTGGGGGTAGAGCCAGGAGACATTAGGGGTGGAGCCAAGATCAAGGCTGTGACAAGCATAATTGAACTCTAAAGGGAGTTCTGGCCATCACATTTAAAGGGACAGCACACCTTTTAAATGCCTTCCTTCTACTGGAAATAATGGGTGATAGGGGCACCTTCTTTTGGGGCTCATAGAATTGGACCCCCTGGTCCAATTTTTTTGAAACTTGGGGGATATTTTGGGGACCCTGAAGCGGGGGGGAGGGCCTCCAACCCGGGGGATCCCCTGCCCCCACCTGGGGATTGGCAACCCTACCAGATGGTGTGGCCTAATATGCTAATATCAGGGGATGTGGTCTAATATGCTACTGAGTTCCTGCTGGGCCTTTTCTACAAAAAAGCCCTGGACCTATGCATTTGCCTTGGGCAGCGGGCCGGGTGTGTGTCTGTGTGTGCCAGATTAGGCTCTCCCCACATGACTTCAAATAGAAAAACAATTATTTGCATTAATTTTGCTGGCCTGAATCATTCTCCCTCAGCGGGACACTGTTTTTTAAGTTGATAATTTTTTATGGCCCGCGAATGATGTTATAAATATCCATATGGCCCTTGGCAGAAAAAAGGTTCCCCACCCCTGAACTAGCTGGATGGAGACTCTGAGGGGTGGGGAGGGGGGGAGAGCCGCTCAGAGAAGAGAGTGATGGCATTCTGCGTTCCTACACACACCACATCCCAGGATTCGGGAGCCGCCGGTCTTTAATCAGACACAGGGAAGACTCGACACAATCTTACAGGCGCTGTGCAGTGCGGGCTTTTTCTCTTCTGCATCGCTGCTGCAGAAAGGCAGCCGCTGTCTTGCATTCAGCGTCTGAATAGTTCCGTCAACGCCACGCTCCTCTGCACCTTCTGACAATTGCAACCCCCCCCCCCAACTCCTTGCATCCTGAACTTCAGGCATTCTTAGCCAATAGCGACAAGGCATGCAGATGAACCTGGCCAGCCGGCCTATCCACGGCGCCGGCATCTGTAGCCGAAGCCTCTCGTTGGCTGTTGCGTCCGTCTTTCTCCCCAGTAAAAAATATCCGGCCTGCGTTTTTAACCTCAAAGGTTCACTGCCAGATTAAGGGCGCATCAAATTACTGGCTGCTGTGGCCGAAGGAGGCTGAGCATCTCTTCGTGCAGGAGGCAAGGCTGGTTTACTCGGGAGCAAGCCCCACCGAGGGATGCTGCTTACTCCCCAAAAATGACATTTGCAAGGTTTCTGGCTCCTTGCCCTTTGCTTCGCTGCTGTTTGTCCCAGAAGTGCGTTTGCGGCTGGTTCAGTAACCTCTGGGTGCCTGTCACCCGCTGTGTTCTTCTGCTGGACAAATACTTGTGACTTTGGGGGGGGGGGGGGTTTAAAGGTTAGTCAGAACCTGGCCGCTGCCATCCTCACCACTGGGAGGCAAAGCGACGTCTCATCACAGCTAGGAAAAAGAAGTTGTGAAGTCAGGCGTTTTCTTCTCCTCTCTGGTTCCTTGAGAGAAGGTCGTTCCAGTTTTAATCTTGCCGGTTTCCCCACTAACACGGGGGAGGGGCTTTTGACATCCTCCTCCCCCCCACTGTGCCAAGAGCTGTGGGAACATCATGGGGGGGAGGCAAGATCTGCCCTCCCCTTCCTCCTTGTACTGTCAGAAACTGTGTTGGGGTGTAGCATCCCTTAGCCCTAAACCACTAAAACGTTGAAAAGCAGTTTCTTTTTAGACAAGAATGGGGGGAAAAAATCACTTGCTGTTCAGCAGGAGGTGAAACCTTTCATGCAAACCGAGAAGCCAGAGTCTGTATTCTGAATCCATGTTCTTTCTCTCTGTACCAATGAAGGCTTTTCTTGTCTCTTACCAAAAATGTGGTACTTTGCATGTGAATCAGGGACCGTAGAGCGGAGTCTTCAGCTTCAGAGAGGGGAAACACTTGCAGTGTCGTCTGCCCTCCAGAGGACCAAAGTTTCCAACGGCCACGGCTTGTTCGATTAACAATGTCCATGGCGTTCATGTTGTCACTGTGCCATTCTCTGTAGGCTGTGAAGGGTCACGGCGCACTCCCGGTGTCTGATCGTCTTGCCTTGTGACACATTGACTTGTACATCGGTCGTACACCTGTACATCTGTTCCATTTAGGGGAGCCCTTTGCTCCAGGTGGAAGAGAATTCCCTCCAGGGGGGAAGGATTTTTGTCAGCCGAAGGAAAGCACTTTCCTTAGCGGAATGAATTCACTGGTCCGTGCAGTCGTTTTAATCAGTGTGGCAATAGCCAAAGTTTGGAAGGTGTCACTTTTTGAGACGTTCAAGGAGGGGGCAGACATCTTTTAAGAGAGTGGGGAGAGTTGGGGTTTGCTGTTTTGGTTTTCACCAGGGATGTTTTAACTATTCTTCTAACCCTCTGAGCTGTAAGGAAAGGCAGGATATAAATTTCAATAAATTAAGTAAATTTGAGAGATCTCAAAAGCGCAAGCGACCAGGAGGGGAATTTTATCAGGAGCTCCTTTGCATATTAGGCCATACCCCCCCCCCCCGCCCCGCAATGTAGCCAATCCTCCAAGAGCTTACGAAAAAGAGCCTTTCGTTGGCACCGACAACCAAAGCTTTAGAACCGGCTTCGCAGCTAGAACTCACAAATCAGCAATTCAAGTTTTAAAAACTAACGGGGTGAAATTCAGAAAGCATGCCTTGGAGGATTATCTGCCTCAGGGGTGTGTGGCCTAATATGCAAAGGAGCTCCTGCTAGAATTCCACCTCTGCAAGTGACTATTTAATATATGGGGAGGAAAGCCCTCTTTAATTTTTTTTCCCCTTTCGTTCTCTAGTGAAACACTGAGATAGCAGTATCCCTTTGGGGGGGGGAGGGAAAGGCACGCTTTCTGAATTTCACCCCGTTAGTTTTTAAAACTTGAATCGCCGATTTGTGAGTTCTAGCTGAGAAGCCGGTTCTGAAGCTTTGGTTGTCCGTGCCAACGAAAGGCTGGCACCTCTTCCGATGCCAGTTCCCTGAGGGTGTCTGGAATAACATTCTAGAGGTTTGGCAGTACCTGAAATGCAAATGTACCGCGCAGGTGGTAGAGAAATCGGCCGGCGCTGACTTGTTCAGCGTCTTGTCTGAACGCCGCTGCAGATGTGTCCGGGGTCACACGGGGTCTCTCTACCGCTGGGTGTTTCCCCTTTAATCTTAAGAGGAAGGGATTCAAGATTGGGGTAGCAAGACTTCCGGAGGAGCAGCGGGAAGAGAAAGTGGGACTGGGGTGTGATCTTTGCCAGGATTGCGTCTGGCTTTGGTTTAGAGGGAGGCTGCCAAGGCCAAGGTAGGTGGCCTGGGTGGGGTTGAAATCGCTCTGGCAAACTTGTACATATTCCATAGCAGATTTGCATTTGGCAATTGGGTGTGTGTGTGTGTTTTTGTACAGAGGGGGCGGGAGGTTTAGGACAGTGCAGGAACTGTAACTGCCACATTGGCTGGCTGGCGCATAATTGCCCAGGGTGGTGTAACCTTGCTTAAAGACGACATCTCTCTCGCACGGGGGTCTTGCTGCGCATCTCGATGTTGTGTTGCGGGGCAGGCGGGTGTACCTTCTTTTCCTTCCGGGGCTTCAGCCGGTTCTAAGCGTTCCTTTTGCTGCAGGAATGCCCCCTTCCCCTGCCCCGAAGGCCCAGGAAAGAAATCGAGGGAAATTGGGGGAGGGGGTGTTGGTTTTCTCCAGAAGACTCAGTTCTTTCCAGTGGAAACTATTAGAAAGGGGGGGGGGGGTGCTGAAAATCCTATTACTTTTTTTTTCACTTTTAAAATGAGCCAAAATGCTTAAGGCAGGGATTTTCACCCTCTTAATATATAGCAGGGGTGGCCAACGATAGCTCTCCAGATTTTTTTTCCCCTACAACTCCCATCAGCCCCAGCCGTTGGCCATGCTGGCTGGGGCTGATGGGAGTTGTCGGCAAAAAAAATCTGGAGAGCTACCGTTGGCCCCCCCTGAGCCTAAGAAAATCTGAGAGATTTTTTTACATTTATCCTGTAGGGGGAAAAAATGGGAAATTTGGGGAAAACACCAGGGAGAGGGGAGCCTCCCTCCTTTGAATTCCCCCCCCCCTTTTTGAATGCTTACAAACCTTTTTCACTCATTCCAAATCTGCAGCGTGCAAACGTCTGAAGACTTCTTCAGTCTATGCAGCAGGGGGGTGGAAATGGGATTTTTTGAGGTTTCCAACTGTTTTTGTTTAAAGGTAAATAATTTTGCAGTTTGCAAAACAACTGAAATGCTGGAATGTATTTAACGATTCTACCTTACCCCCCCCCCCCCAGTTCAAAGAATTTATTTAAATTAAATAAATAATTATAAAGTTAACGCATTGAAATTTCAGAGAAAACAATTAGCATCCCCCAAAATGACATTTACACTGGTGGGGGGGAGAACACTCGGGGGGGGGGAGAACACTCAGGGGGGGTGGGAGAACACTCAGGGTGATGATAGCTAGATAAGCGTGAGTCTTCAAGAGCACAAGGCAAAAACATTTTGAAATAATGCCCTCTCTCCTCCCAAAACGTGGCATAATCCAGATAATTGCTGATTTCTGCACTTCCTTTCCTGAAATCTCACTTCGTTGAAGAAGGATTCTACCTTGACCACGAGCAGAGTGCTGTTTTAGTATGTAACGCAGTGGCCTCCAGCTTTTTTGGCACCAGGGACCGGTTTCGTGGAAGACCATTTTTCCATGGGCTGGTGGGGGTGCTGGGGTTTTTGTTGCCCCAGGCTGCCTCCACACCCACTCCCCATTCCTGCCCCCCATGGGGGTCTTTAAATGAGGGGTAGGTGAAGTTCACTGCTGTTCTGCTCCTTCCGCCTGCCCGGGACATGGGTGAATGAAAGAGGTCGTGCTTTGGGGTGTAGCTGCACTGGCTCTTCCGTCTGCCTGGGACCCGGGCGGGCAACAGGGGCAGTGCGGCGCCTCTGCCTCACTCTGCGGCTCGGTTGCTAACAGGCCATGGACCAGTACCTGTCCGCAGCCCGGGGGTTGAGGACCCCTGATGGAGAGCGCTTATTTAATATGAGTCCAGTGGCACCTTTAAGACCAACCCATTTTTATTTAGAACGTCAGCTTTCGTGTGCTCTTAAGCACGCTTCATCAGACGAGGAATCCAGCACAGTGAGCAAAGCCATACATCGCTGAGCAGAGCCATACAGAGCTGGTAGGCAGTGGCCCAGAATGCAACATGGTACAGATTTAAGATTTAAGCTATGTTTGGCTCTGCTCAGCTCTGTATGGCTTTGCTCACTGTGCTGGATTCCTCGTCTGATGAAGTGTGCTTAGAGAGCACACGAAAGCTGACGTTCTAAATAAAAATCGGTTGATCTTAAAGGTGGCACTTGACTCCTGCTTGGTTCAACTGCTTCAGACCAACACGGCTGCCCGCTTGGACTTATTTAGTATATAGAACACTTATTTTTTTTCCCCAGCTCCAGTTACTAGACACCATCTACCTACAGGTGGTTCTTCTCCACTTCCTTCTGTTCTGCCTTTGGAATGCTTAGAACACTGAAATGGTGATTTAAAAAAATAAAATAATAAATCTTATTTGATCCATGGAGCCAGCCAGTCTGCCTGCCTTTCTCTGTTATCTTTAGCACAACAACTCTGCAAGGTAGGTCACGCTGAGAGACAGAGAGTGACCGCTCCTGGTCGACTGAGGATTTGAATCGGGGTCTTTCCAGTTTTAGTCTGTCGCTGTAACCATTATACCTGCTGAATCTGCATCGGAGGTGGTAGAATTCATGCAGGGAGTTCATCTTTGACTTGAATAACCTTGTGCATAAATAATTCACAGGTACCTCCCCGGAGACGCGGTTGCAGCGTTCCCCAACAGTGCCGGGATGGGCTTCCCGTATCCCCCTGCCGCTCCATCCGTTTTCGTCCCGACGCCTCCCAGCGTTCTGCCATTTATGAGCCAGCAGTTCTTCCGCTCCCGCGGCGAACGTCTTCCTCTTCTCTTCCTGGACGACTAAACCGGGCCCTCTCCTTGGGCACGATTCCTTCCCTGGCCAGAACCGGTACGATGCCCTGATTTTCATTTTTGCTTCCGCTGCCTTCTTCAAGTTCCTAGTCTACTGTGCACATGCGTGTCCCCGACTGAGATTGTCAGGACTAGAAGTCTTCTACCTGGAGTATCTTGTCCCAGTTACTTAGTTGGGTACAGAGGTGGTGTATTTAGTCATTGGGCAAGTAGTAAAAAAAGGTAAAGGTAATCCCCTGTGCAAGCACCAGTTGTTTTTTTTGACTCTGGGGTGACGTCACATCATGACGTTTTCACGGCAGACTTTTTACGGGGTGGTTTGCCACTAGACCTTCCCAGTCATCTTCACTTCCTCCCCACCCCCCAGCAAGCTGGGTACTCCTTTTACTGACCTCGGAAGGACAGAAGGCTGAGTCAACCTTGAGCCGGCTCCCTGAACCCAGCTTCCGCCGGGATTGAACTCAGGTCGTGAGCAGAGAGTTTGAACCGCAGTACTGCAGCTTTACCACACTCTGCGCATGGGGCTCTTACTAAGTTAAATCAGGGTCCTCCGAAATCAGATCTTGCTGGGAATTCGGGAGGCAGCCATTGGCCTAGTGTCAACGTCGTTTGCCCTGGCCTGGGACCATACAAAAGAATAGAGACTTTGATTTAGAACATAAGAGAAGCCATCTTGGCTCAGGCCAATGGCCCATCCAATCCAACACTCTGTGTCACACAAGTGGCCAAAAAATTTATATATATATATATATACACATATATATACATGCTGTGGCTAATAGCCACTGATGGACCTCTGCTCCATATTTTTATGTAACCCCCTTATTTTATAAGCCAGGAGCCTTTCCTTGGCTTCACCAGCCATCCTGATCCATGCTAATCTGCAAAATGAGAATCCTGATTGACGTAAGGAGTACCCAAATGATACGTGGGATAATTTGGGGTACTTAAGGTCTCTCCCCTGTTTTGCCCACAGTGTCTTAGCATTTAGAGCTGGGCTACCTCTGAACATGGAGGTACATTGGGCAGGAATGCAGCAGCTTGCAGGTCCTGAATTTGATCGCTAGCATCTCCAGTTAGTGCTGGCAAAGCCTTCTGCTGCCAGTCAGAGCAGGAGATACTAGACCAGGGGTGGCAGACTGTGGCTCAGGAGCCACATGTGGCTCTTTCACACACATTGTGTGGTTCTTGAACCCCTCACCACCCTGTCAGCTGGCTTGGAGAAGGCATTTGTCTCTTTAAATCACTTATCCAAACCAAGCCAACTGACAGTTTGGAGAATGCATTTAAAGTTAAAGTTGCTTTCTTTCCACTTCCCCCTTCTATTTCCCTCCCTCCCTCCCTTCCTTCCTTCCTTCCTTCCTTCCTTCCTTCCTTCCTTCCTTCCTTCCTTCCTCTTCCTTCCTTCCTTCCTTCCTTCCTTCCTCCTTGTGGCTCTCAAATACCTGACGTTCATGTCTCGTGACTCTCAAACATCTGGCATTTATTCTACGTGGCTCTTGCATTAAGCAATTTGGCCGCCCCTGGCCTAGACCAATGGGCCCTTGCTGCCAGTCAGAGCAGGAGATACTGGGCTGGTGGACCAGTCCAGCACACGGGAGCTTCGCACCTTAACGTTTGTCTGCAAAGCCAAGCCCAACTTCAGCTGTACCAGCTTGTCGTAAAAAACATCCCGAGTAGTTTCCAACACGCAACTCTGTGCCGTGTGTGAAGAGGCGAAACCCCCAGCGTTCCAGAAATACCCGGAGTCGCGACCAAGAGAGAATCGGCCCCATGGAATCAGCTTCGTGAAGCAAAGCTGCCTGAGAACAAAAGTGAAACTTGGCGGCCATGGAAGCCCTCCCTCTGCTGCCGCTTCCTTTTTCAAAAGCATCTCTGAGTTTGCTTTGGAATCTCCCCTTCCAATCTCCGTCCATCATCTCCCCCGCCTACCGACCGGCCCCACTTCCTCCTACCTCTTTGCTTTTTTCTGCCTGTGTGTGTGATGAGCTCACCCGACTCTCTTGTGTATTTTCCCCTCCCACACTCAACTGTTCTGAAACTTATTCCAAGCTGCTTAAAACTGCCCAGAACAATTTTCGAGAAGCCTCTGGTGGAAAGAAATACAAAACACCCAGCCCTCGCCAGTGAACCTTCCCACGCCAAGCCCCTGCGGCAACTTCTGCCTGCCTGCAAAAATTGCCTCCCTGCCAAGGACAACAGAGAGCCCATACGAACAGCTCAGTTTTGTTGTCCTGCATGCCTGGTAATTGGAAGAGCAGTTTGATGGGTTAACTTTGCATGATGATTGTTAAGCAGCCAATGAGACTCAATTGCTTTTTGTTTCATCTCTACCCAACCTCAGGGCTCTTGTTTTTTTGTAGCAGGGGCTCCTTTGCCTGTTAGGCCACACCTCCCTGATGGAGCCAATCCTCCGAGAGCTTACAGGGCTTTTCGTACAGGGCCTGATGGAAGCTCCAGGAGGATTGGCTACATCGGGGAGGTGTGGCCTAATAGGCAAAGGAGCTCCTGCTAAAAAAAAAAAGCCCTGCCTGACCTTTATCCCCTGTGAAGAACTGCAGTGGCGTAGTGGTTCTGCACTCCTGTTTTATCCTCACTGCACCCCTGCGAGGTAGCTTAGGCTGCGTATGGGTGACCAGTGAGCTTCCATAGTACATGTCGGGATTCGAACCTGGCTCTCCCGGAGCCTTAATCCAACATTACAACCATTACGCACACTGCGTCTCATACGGGTCTGTATCTGAAGTACAAAGGCCAAAACATTTTGTTTGGGTGAAAGGTAAAAGGGTGCTTATTTGTCTTGTGGCATTAAGATGCTGTAAGACTGTAAAGCCAACAGTGCAAACAAAACAACTCTTAAAAGCAGACTAGCTTTATTTTTAGCGTTGGCAGTTGCAATGTTAAGTGTATACACAGCAATGTACACAATGTCAAGTATGTACATTGAAATCACCCGTTGAACTCTGAAATTAAGCGTCTGCTTATGAAGGCCGGGCTTGCGCACGATACATTGTATGAATGTTTATTTACGGCCAACCATTAAAGAGCATTTACATATAGTTTCAGCAGTCCCAGGTGAAACAAGAGCCCCATTAAATTCCAGCATGTAGGGTGTAAGGTATGGTAAATACATAATACCATTTTAAATAGACAGTAAAACCATTAAAATCATGCCAAAAGGAGAGGAGAGATGGACCCCCCTATGTCTGTATAGTTCTGTTACTTACGATGGGATTTTATCACACGAACACAAAACTTGACTATTTTCCTGGAGACAGTTGGGTTCTCATCCATTAAAAGTTTCTACAAAGAGCCCTTATCCATGAAAACTGTTCTTCTACCCAGGGGTGGAATTCTAGCAGGAGCTCCTTTGCATATTAGGGCACACCCCTATGATGTAGCCAATCCTCCAAGAGCTTACAAAAAAGAGCCCTGTAAGCTCCTGGAGGATTGGCTACATCAGGGGGCGTGTGGCCTAATATGCAAAGGAGCTCCTGTTAGAATTTCGCCCCTGGTTCTATCTAAGAGGGGAGAAATAACCTTGTCTCGTAGTTCTTCATACAAACGACAACAGGGAAGAGACGTGTCCAACTGATTCTGCTTTGCCTATAGTGCCGGGGCAAAGTCTTTCTGCATATGGGATCATTTTATATTGCCCTTCTAGTACCATTGATAGCATAGAACGTTCAGTCCCTGGTATCTCCAGCTAATGATTGTGGGGGGCGGGACTTTTCCCTACAGCATGGGAGGATATGAGGCATCTCCAGGTAATGGAATCCACAACAAAAGTAGGTGCATTTTGAGAGGCTGAGGCTGCCGCCAGCATTCAAGGAAGTTTTGGGTTTTTATCCCCAGGTGATTTATCCCCAAGGCCCATTGGAAATCTGGTTGGCTATGCAAATTATAAGGACATTTTGGCAGCAGCGATCACCCCGGTGTTGATTGTATTCCCTCTCACTCCTCATTCCCGGTGTATTTTTTTAAAAAATTGCTCCTCTTGTTCACTGTGCTTGGGTTTCCTCAGTGTGTGTTCACAGTTGGCTCCGCGATGGCCTTTTCAGGGTTGGCTCCCCCTCTCCTGGCAGCCATTTTGGTTGCCACCAATACTCCCTCCAAGCCGTGGAGTCTTGTGAGCAAAAAATTCTACTTCATGAGCTTATTAGCATTAAAATTGGGAGCGAATGCCTAAATTAGCTTGCTCTGGGGCCATTTTTCTTGAGAGAAGACAAAAATGTGTGAGTCGGAAGCTACAAAAACTGTGAGCTAGCTCCCGTTGACTCAGCTTAGAGCGAACTGTGGTTGCCACCCTCCCCCTGTCAGATTTTTGAAGGTGCCTCCAGGCTGAAAAAGGTCCGGGACTTCTTGCGCACGAAAGAAAGGCCTCCCCCCAGCTCGAGAGACCCCAGAGAGCTTGCAGCCTTGAGCCCCAGTAAGGGCTTCCTAGGTGCACATCGAAGGGAAGGGCCTGCCTGCCTGTCTGGAAGAGAACCCCTGCTTTGCATGAAGGAGGGGCAGATTCCTGGCCTCTGCCCCACGACCTGCCTTTTGTCCCAGTTTCCCACGTGGAACTTGCTTGGCTCGTCTTTGGAAACGCAGGCGCAACCCTTTATTGTTGCTGACGCGCTGGCTTAATTTGAGACTTCCTTTGGGGAACAGCGCTTCTGAGCATGCGCAAAGTGTTTTTTTCCGCCCTACTGTCAAGTAATGGAGGGAAACAGGCCTCCAAGGCACCTTGATCCCTCCCACCCCCCACAATTTCACAATTAAGATTATCTGGGATGTAAATTTCGTCTTGGCACATTCCCCCCCCCCCCTTTTTTGATTAAAAGTCACTGTTTCTGCGTTGCTTTCAAGATTCTGGATATCTGTTCAGCGGAAGCCGCCCCCCGTCGCAGACCTCTCATTCGAAGGAGTCGCCCATGTCAGGTGAGAATCACAGAGTTGGAAGGGACCTCCAGGGTCATCTAGTCTAGGGTTCCCCAATCCCCGGTCCATGGACCAGTACTGGTCCATGGCCTGTTAGCAATCGGGCCGTGAGTTGTATAATTATTTCATTATATATTACAATGTAGTAGTCGTAATAATAATGATATGATGATGATGACCTTGGATTTATATCCTGCCCTCCAATTCGAATTTCAGAGGTTCAGAGCAGCTTACAATCTCCTTTATCTTCTTCCCCCACAACAGACACCCTCTGTGAGGTGGGCGGGGCTGAGAGAGCTCTGACAGAAGCTACCCTTTCAAGGACAGCTCTGCGAGAGAGATGGCTGACCTGCTGGAATGGCCTTGGGTCAGCCATAGCTCTGGCAGAGTTGTCCTTGAAAGGGCAGCTGCTGTGAGAGCCCTCTCAGCCCCACCCACCTCACAGGGTGTCTGTTGTGTGGGGGAGAAGATACAGGAGATTGTAAGCCGCTCTGAGTCTCTGATTCAGAGAGAAGGGCGGGGTAAAAATCTGCAATTCTTCTTCTTCTTCTGACCCAGGGCCAATCCAAGTGGAGGAGTGGGGAATCAAACCTGGTTCTCCCAGATAAGAGTCAGCACACTTAACCACACCAAATTAATAGAAATAAGGCACACAATTCTGTCATCCCAAAACCATCCCCTCCTCAAGCCCATGGAAAAATTGTCTTCTACAAAACCGGCCCCTGGTGCCAAAAGGGTTGGGGACTGCTGATGTAGTCCAACCCCCTGCATAATGCAGGAAAATCACAAGTGCCCTCCCCCCTTATGTAGTCAAGATGTACTCTCCATCAAGCTTGAACTAGTGGGTGGGAGAAAAGAGGAGTGGGGGGAGGGGGAGGGCGGGGGGACTGGTTACTGGGCCCTATTTCTGGTGTTTAGTTGTTAATGTGTTTCCAATTGAATTATTTTTTAAATTGTTTTAATGTTTTTACATGGGCCACCTTGTGGATCGCATTTGGGTGGAAAGGCAGCATCAAAATGTTTTCAATAAAAGGGGCACGATGCTTGACTTGATCCCTGAGAGGCTAGTTTTCTGGATGCAGGCAGTTCACCCTGCAGTGTGAGAGAGACTTTTTGGAGCTCTTCTTTGTAGGTGCTTAAGTAGCAGCATTTTTACTGTTTTGCTGTATTGTTTGGCTTGGGGCGGGGTGGGCTGGTTCATTACTTCAGTTGTTTCTGTTATATCATTTCAGCACGTTATTATTAAAAATATCTTTGTGCTACCTTTCGATCTGCTCAGGGTCCCCAAGGCAGTACACACAGAGTGTAACATTTCAACAAGTGTCGGGTAGAGGTTGTAGCTCACTGGCAGAGCACCTGCTCGGCATGCAGAAGGTCCCAGGTTCAATCCCCAACATCTCCGGCAGTAGGTGAAGGGAAAGACCTCTGCCTGAGACCCTGGAGAGCGGCTGCCAGTCTGACTAGACAAGATTGACCTTGATGGACCCAAGGGTGGGAAGTGTGAGAGCATCTGCTTGGCAAGAAGAAGGTCCCAGGTTCAATCCCCGGCATCTCCGGTTAAAAAGGACCAGGCAGGAGGTGATGGGAAAGACCTCAGCCTGAGATCCTGGAGAGCAGCTGCCAGTCTGAGTAGACAATACTGACTTTGATGGACCGAGGGTCTGATTCAATATCGAGCCGCTTCCTACGTTCGACAACATTTAAAATTATAATTCAGTGAGAACGCATCCACCCTGGGCCTCAAGTTGGTCGAGAGGCAGGATAGAAATAAAATCTGTTTTAAAAGTAAATAATCCTGTCCAGAGAGAATCTTTGCAAAAACTAACCTTGTTAGCAGTTGGGTGACTCTAATCCAAAGGGTGCAGAGCATTGCTTTTGAAACTTCTTTTCTTTGTACTCCTGCAAGAATGAAAGAACTGTGTGTGGGGGGGGGGGGTTCTGCTCCCTCCCCTGACATGTCTGGTCACGGTGCCCTTCTGACCCCGTCTGGATCCCTTCCCTTTCTTTTTCTGCCCACCCCCGCCACTCCTTCCTCAGGAACTGAATGTCAAGCTGCAAACTTTTTGAGGGATTCTCTTCTAACAGAGATTCTGTGCCTTCCCCCAGAGAATTTGAGGGACTATTGTCATCTGAAAGGGCTGGGGGATTCTCTGCTGACCCACGGCAGTCTTTTGCAAAACTATATTGCCCAGCATGCTGTGGGAGAGAAGGCTCCCCTGTTAGAGCAGTTTAAGTCTGTTCCAAGATTTGCTGGGGCTGAAGGGCGCAACTGGGTTTGCTTGCCTTTTTAAAAAAAATGGTTTTGGTTTTGCTCTACAAAATGCCCACGCTGAGGTCTTTGAGGAAGGCCAGAACACATGGAATGCAGTCCGGATCTTTGCACGCATCTTTGAAAGTCGAAGTGCTTTCCCCTTCCCTATTGGTTTGCAACTTTAGTTGTTGTTCCCCGCCACCACGCAAACACAATATCAGGCTGCTCTTTTAGGAGTCAAAAGGAGAAATGTGTTGACCCAATATGTCTAAGCTTTCCTGCAAAGTGTGGCTGGATGGCGTGTATGTGTTTTGTGTTAATAAGCCATGGGAGCAACTGAAAAAGGACTTTACACAGGCTGTAGAACTCCCTGCCAGAGGGCATAATTATGGTCCGCAGCATAATTCTCAGAAAAGAGGATTAGACGCTTCTGTGGCGATCAGGTCCTCTCGTTTCTATTAGCCTTGATGGCTAAATTGAACCTCCATTAGCCTCTGAAATCCATTATTGATTTTTTTTTATTTATTTAGTCAATTTGTATTCCACCCTTTCCCAAGAATGGGCTCAGGGCGGATAACATCATTTAAAAATAACAATTTAAATTATACAGTTAAAACAAATAAAATAGCAGTATATCAAGCAATGCACAAGTTGTAAACCAAATTGTAGATGGTGACATCCTGTTAAAACAGCATCTTTCGCATCTGAGTCCTGCTTGCAGGCCTTTGGGGGGCATCTGGTTAGGAAACAAACCGCTGGACAGGATGGACAGTGGGAAACCGAAAAAATTCTTTTTAAAGATTCCCTCTTCTTTACTGTGTCCTTTTCCAGAATACTTCTCCCTTCTGTCCGGAAGCTGCGTCTCCTCTCCTGTTCCCTCTCCGGCGCCCTCTGTGGCCGGCTCGGTGACCTCCAGCTCTGGTTCCCTGCGCTACCGCCGGCCCCTCATCAGCCCTGCGCGGCTTAACCTGAAGGGCCAGCGGCTGATGCTCTTCCCATCTCAGGGCCGGGGCCACCACGGAGAAGACCATGTCTACTCGGAGAACAGCGTCTTTGCCTCAGACGTGCCCATCTTCCCGAAGAGGAGCATGGGCGACCGTGGAATGCACGGTGGGTTTTGTTTGTGAGCTCGGAGAGAGCAAGATGAGTGAAATTGGAATCTCTACTACGCCCCTTGCAGGGGGTGTGTAGCCCCTGGAGAGTGGCTGTGGCTCTGTGGTAGAGCATCTGCTTGACGTGCAGAAGGCCCCAGGTTAAGAGAACATAAGAGAAGCCATGTTGGATCAGGCCAATGGCCCATCCAGTCCAACATTTTGTGTCTCACAGTGGCTAAAAAACCCCAAGTGCCATCAGGAGGTCCATCAGTGGGGCCAGGACACTTGAAGCCCTCCCACTTTGCCCCCCCCCAAGCACCAAGAATACAGAGTATCACTTGCTCCAGACAGGGAGTTCCAACGATAAGCTGTGGCTAATAGCCACTGATGGACCTCTGCTCCATATGCTTATCCAATCCCCTCTTGAAGCTGTCTAAGCTTGTAGCTGCCACCACCTCCTGTGGAAGCGAATTCCATGTGTTACATCACCCTTCGGATGAAGAAAGACTTCCTTTTATCCGTTCTAACTCGACTGCTCAGCAATTTCATTGAGTGCCCACGAGTTCTCGTATTGTGAGAAAGGCAGAAAAGGACTTCTTTCTCTACCTTCTCTACCCCATGCATAACACCCCTCTGTCGACGTTTCTCCAAGCTAAAGAGCCCCAAGCGCTTTAACCTTTCTTCATAGGGAAAGTGTTCCAACCCTTGAATCATTCTAGTTCAATCCTCGAGGTTCAATTCTCGGCTTCTCCAGTTAAAAGGACCAGGCAGGGGGTGATGGGAAGGACCTCACCCCAAGGCCTCGGAGATTCTTGGAGGGGGGCTGTTGCTCAGAAGTAGAGCATCTACATTTGTGGCTTAGTGGAAGAGCACCTGCTTGCCGTGCAGAATCCCCGGCATCTCCAGTAAGGATCAGGTAGTAGCTGATGGGAAAGACCTCTGGCTGAGACCCTGGAGATCAGTCTGAGTAGACAAATAATGACTTTGCTGGACCAGTGGTCTGATTCAGTAATGGGCAAATTTGTGAGCACGAATGGCAGGCAAGGCTCTTTTTCTGGCAGGAGCTCCTCTGCATATTAGGCCACGCCCCCCGATGTAGCCAATCCTCCTGGAGCTTACCGTAGACCCTGTACCAAGAGGAGAGCTAAGCTCTTGGTGGATTGGCTGCATCAGGGGGGCGTGGCCTAATATGCAGAAGAGTTCCTGCTAGAAAAAGAGCTCTGGAGGCAGTATGAAATCTCTGGATGGCCCAATATAATTATTCAGTCTGAACCTTCTATTTGCTGTGTGAACGTTCATGTCCAGTGGGCTGGACTTGGATTTGAACGCTGCTGCCTTCTGTCCTGCGCTCAGTGCCTAGAGAGACCTGGGTTTGGGTCCCCGTTCTGCTGGATCATCTTTGGCCGGCTGCCCTGTTTGATCCTAACCTACCTCACAGGTTGGGAGCATGAAGTTGTGGCGGGGACCACATATAAGACTCGGCTCTGGGGAAAGTTGGGGTGACAATTTGGCAGCTCTCATGGAAGTTTGCCTGAAAGAGGGCCCGTTTGAGCCAAACAGACCAATCGAAAAGGGGAAGGGGGAAATAATTGGGCACAGGAGGCAGTTTTCAGGAAAGCCGAGAAGAAGCACGTGCCTGCTCTGGAAGTTTTTGTCTGTTTCCTGCCCATAGATATGAGGGCAGTCGTTGAAGCCGGAAGCGTCTGCAGCGACCGCTCCGTCAAGAGACAAGACGGTTCCTCCCATTCGTCAAGCTGCGTGGTAGACACGACGACAAAGGGGGAGGAGCTAATGAGCTGGAGAGGTGAGTACCGGCATGTGCGCACCTGCGCATGGGTGTCCTCCAAGGTGAATGAGGAAAGGGTTCTCTTTGCTGGCGAACAACTGACCTGGTTCCTTCTCCAGCCGAAGTTATTGCACAGTTAGAGAATCAGCCCTTCTGGCTTACAGTGCGCAGATAGAAACATAGAGCTGCAAGAGACCCCCCCCCCAAGGGTCATCACCTTCCTGCTCAGTGCAAGCAATTCACAGCTCCTCCCCCTCCACTCCCCTAGTTGACTCAGAGGAAGGCAGAAAAACCCCTCCAGGATCCCTGGGCCAATCAGGCTTGGAGCAAAATTCCTTCCTGACCTCAAATCGTGATCCTTTCCTGCCCTCCCTTTCATGATCTGTCTGAATTCACAGAACCAGCATTGCTGTCAGGTGGCCGTCTAGCCTCTGTTCAGAAACCTCCAAGGAAGGAGAGCCCACCACCTCCCGAGGAGGAAGCCTGTTCCACCGAGGAACCGCTCTGACTGTCAGGAAGTTCTTCCTTAGGTTGAGCCCCAAACTCTTTTGATTTAATTTCAACCTTCTGGGGCAACAGAAAACGACTCTGCACCATCCTCTGTCTCAGGGGTGTCCAAACGTGCTTAACTTGAGAGCCACGTAGAATAAACGTCAGTTGTTTGAGAGCTGCAAGGCATGAACAATCGGATGTTTGAGAGCCACAAGGAAGGAAGGGGGGGAAAAATCGATGGAGGGAGGAAGATGTGGAAGAAAGGGAGGCAAATAGATGGAGAGGTGGGAAGAAAGCCACTGGCTTGGCTTGGAGAATGCATTTTAAAGAGACAAATGCCTTCTCCAAGGTAGCTGACGGGGAGGGGGGGGGCCCTCGAGAGCAACACAATATGTGTGAAAGAGCTTTGTGTGGCTCCCGAGCCACAATTTGGCCACCCCTAATCTATATTGACAGCCCTCCAGATTGAAGTTTGACTAATACCGTCTTGTGTTTCCCAACCCACAACCAGGCCTACTGATAGGGCCCAGGGGTTTCAGCACTTGGGTCAGAGTATTGAACTCCAGGGCTTGTTACGTCAGATTCGCCCACACGAGCCGGAAGGTCGATGGTCAGATGAATGAAATCAGAGCCAAAGGCTGAGAAATCACAGAGAACTTACTTGAAACTTTTCTATGCTGCCTTTCCACCCAGTTTGGGATCCCCGAGATGGCGAATATTTCAAACCCGAAAAGAGTTTTTAGACTTTTTTAAAGTTAAAATAAAACTTGCTTAAAAAACTAGCAGTCTTGCAATAATTTGTTTACTTAACAGTCTCTGATAACTGGCCCCTCTTGCTCTGAACATCTGGAGACCATGTCTGCTGTAGCAATCTTGAGTAAGCTGGTCAGGGGTTGCTCAGGTTGTGTGTGAGTTGATTTATTGACATTCATAGTCAATCCTTTGAGCCTAAGACCCAGAGGAAGACATGAAATGGCTGGGCATTGCAAGCTTTTTTGTACACAAATTGCTTCGTGTGCTGGTCAGCCAATGGAGAAAATGTAGCTCCTGTGTGATTGAGTGAGCCTGGCCAAGCGAGCTTTGACGCAGAAGGAAACAAGAGAGGAGAAGAAGGAAGCAGAGGGCAATGAGTTGCTCGTGGGCCTGATAAAAGCACTTTGGGGGCCTGATCTGGCCCATGGGCTGCATGTTTGACACCCCTTATTTAAAACAAACAAAACGTATATTCAACAAGAAGCCCCTCAGATATCAACCTGCTGCTCGAGGGAGGCGGGGTTCCCCTTTCAGAGCAGGAGAGATCCAGTTCCTGGGTCAAATTCACCCCCCCCCCCTCACACACACACACACCTGTAACACTTCTGTTTTACCAGGAATCCCCCTTTGTAACACTCCCTTGGGTTAAAACCCCTTGTAGACCCAAAACCACAAGCAGGGGGTTTTTTTGTTCCTTTGAATTTCTTAATTCCTCCCTTTCTTCTGTGTTGGCTTTCCCCCACCCTTGCACTTCTGTCTCGTGCTTCTCGCCCTTCCAAGGTCGCTTCGGGACCTCAGCCATCCGAGGCCTGCTCGCAGCCAGCCTGACGGTCAATGCCATCTTCACGTCGGCCTACCTCTACCGAAGCTTCCGCTGAGCCCCGCGGCCAGGGGAGAACTTCCTTCCTCGTTCACCAGATGCGATGCTGCTCCCATGCGGGGCGGGGGGGGGGGGGTCCCGGCACGAGAAGGAGTCGATCCGCCCAAGTCTCCACGCTGCATTCTGCAACCTCTCCCGCTTGGCCTGCCGCGACAGAACCCCAACGCCTCGTCGGCAGCCAAGCAGTTACCGGAGGGATAAGCGGCCAGCATCGGACAAAACTCTGGTTACCACGCACCTTTTTTTTGTACAGAACTGGTTTTGGGGTGGGGGGGGGACAGACTCAAGGAAGCTGTTGGCAGCGAATGTCCAAGGGGGTGGAAACGGGCCACTTTTTTGAGCAGGTAGCCGCCGTTTTCACTAGTTCTCTCTCTCTTCGTTATTGTTTTTAAAGCCACGGAGTCCCTGGCTCACAAGAAAGCCCTCCAGGGTGGCCACGTTGGCCCAAAACACTCTCTGGCTTTCTCCCAATTTTCATTTTTTTTCCCCCCCAAGGTCAGTCTTCCGGCTTGCCCCTCCGGCTCCCGATTCCTTCTGGTGCTTTTCGTAACGTGCCACCTCGCTCAGCGCTTGGTCGTGGCGTCTTATTAATGGTGCGCGGGGTTTGGTTTTTTTTTAAAAAAAGACAAACGTAGCGTCTCAGTTCGAGTCATGCTGTTTCTTTTTTTAACCGAGAAGGTGTCTCTTCTATTGTAACAAGGTGCTCAGCGGCCCGTTTTGCCCGCCTTCAGCTAGTTTGCTTGCTTGGATCGGGTCCCTTTCCAAAGTTCACCTCTTGGATGTGCTGTTTTGAAATATGGGGAAAGGGAGGGGGGGCAAGGGCAGACGGCGGCTGCTGTCCTGCAAAGGGGTGTCTCCCAGCGACTGGGGCGGGGGGGGGGGATGGGGAATATTTTCCTCAAACGAAGGTTTTAGTCTGCTTAACCAGCTCAGTTTATTTACCTGTCACCTGAAGAATGCCTGCATGAAACAATTCTCACGTGTGTGCTGAGCTGCTTCGGAACCTAGAGGAATCGCCACTAGAGGGAACTTTCCTTGCATTGGTTTTTGGTTTTTTAAAGAAAATTTAGCATTTTTGGAAGAAGACTAGGATAGAACATAATGTTCTCCCTGATTGGTTAGCTTTCTACTTGCAGGGTGACACGGGGGTGCATTCTGTCACCGACGCTCCACTCACAGTCCACAAGCGGGGCTCCTGTGATGGAATGCACCTTCATCCTGCCCTGCCCCGCACTTAGAAAGCTAACCAATCAGGGAGAAAGTTTTATCTGACGTCACCTTCAGGCTAACTATAGATCTGCTCTAACGACCCTTTCATAAGTCCTCGGTCTGAAGATCTCCTTTCCACTGCCAGCACACACACACCCCAACCCCATCATCTCTGAATAGTGTATTCATTCTTTCTCACTACATCCTTATAGCTCACAGTTCTGGAGCCCGCCCAGGTATCTTAATCCCCAGTTTACTTTGTCTGAGTGTCAGTAGCCATTCAAGACTTCCAGGTCCTGTTACCTTCCCGCACTTGCCAGAATACTCCCTAGTTGTTGTTTTTTTCTCTTTGAGAAGGCTTTCTGACTTCACTCTGCACATATGTCCAGCTTCATGTTCTGGTAATGGAGCTGGGCCTGTTCGTGAAGATTTGGAACCGCATAGCTTGAGACGGAAAATATTATGGACAGTCATTTTTTTAAAGCAGGAAACTGGCCAGGTTTGTAAGGGTGTGTGAACGTATGCAGACTCTGTCCCAGTAAACCTCTTGTCCAACAGGTTGGTTAGGTTTTTGAAACTATACTGAAACCTGCGCTGTCTGTTGAGCCAGGGCAAGCTTGGGCACACTACGAACAGTTCTTTTCTTTTTTAAAAAATAAAACAAATACTATTTGCAGAGAGAGAGAGGGAGGAGAAACTTATCCTTTGGGATATGGTGCTAGAAACTGTCTGGTGCTCACACTCTGATGCAAAACTTCACAACTCACTCTCGCGTAACTACAGTGGAGGTATCTTAAAGGCTTCTCAGCTTACCTCTCAATTTCCGGCTGCCTTACAATGCAATTTTTGGTGCGTTCTTCATCTGGCCACGGTTGGTTTTTCTTGCTCTCTTTCTCTCTCTCTGCCCTGCTCAGCTTCTGGTGTGGGAGATTAACTGGTACCCATTTTCTTTTTTCTGTATGTGGAGGGGCGTGCAAAAAAAAACAACTCAAGAAAGTAGACTTCTCTTTTGCTTCACATTGGGGTAGCAAGAAAAGCACACGAGTTTAAGCGGCCATCCATTGGAGACAGTGCACTGGTTTAAACAGTCGCCGGCCTACAGAAGGGAGCATCTCTCCCTTCTCGCATAGGGAGGGATCGTGACCTTTTTTTAAAAAAAAAACCATGCACGTAGTTTTATTTGCAAGCGATTGGATCGCATGTGCAGACGTACTTTGGGCCATTTAAATCCCGGCACCGTTTGGGTTAATTAGTGGCACAGAGAGACCGATTTTTTCACCTCATGAGGACTAGTTTCATGATGAATGTATAAGCAATTGCCTTCAGGAGTATCTTTTCTCAAATACACTGTGTCCTGGAAGGCTTGAAGTCTGGGTGGGAGGGAGAGGGGAAGCACAAAATTGGTTGGTTGTGGAGGGAGGGTGTTGGGGGAGGGAACAGTAGTCTCAACTGGAAAAAAAAGTTGTACATGTTGTGCTTTATGTTTTTGGGGGGGGGGGTCCCCAATCCTGTATAGTTAATATTTGTGCTTTAAGTTTGGGGAAATGGGTGGGGGCTTCTCCCCCCCTCATTACCTCCCCTTTCCTCCAGGAAATTTTATGTTCTGTGTTGGAGAGATTATTTTTCTTTATTAAAAATAAAAATGGATCGCCACGTCCCTGCCTCTTGTCATTTAACTGTACGTCTGATTCTTAGCTGGGCCCCTCCCAGTTATCGATCGATGTATTTAGAGAGCCAGTTTGGTGTAGTGGTTAAGTGCACTGACTCTTATCTGAGAGAACCAGGTTTGATTCCCCACTCCTCCACTTGCAGCTGCTGGAATGGCCTTGGGCCAGCCATAGCTCTCTCAGAGCTGTCCTGGAAAGGGCAGCTTCTGTCAGAGCTCTCTCAGCCCCACCCACCTCACGGGGTGTCTGTTGTTGGGTGTGGGGAAGTAAAGGAGATTGTGACTGCTCTGAGACTCTTGAGTTTCAGGGTATAGGGCGGGATATAAGTCCAATATTTTCTATAATCCCTCCTGTCCTTTGGATTCAAGGCAGTTTACACTAGTAGTTAAAATATCCCCAGCTGAAACAAAATATGAAGCTGTCAAGTTTGCAAATTGCATATGTATAGAGCAAGTATAGGGGGTTACAACAACAACCTTGCGAGGCTGGTTAAGAATTGTGAGTTTTAGATCTGAATGGGGCTTTAAAACCTTGCTGTGAGTCTCCTCTTCTGTCTTCCGCTTTCCAGGATTAAGGAAAGTGTTGAACCAATAAGGAGGGGGCGGGGCTGCTAATCTGAGTGCCAGTGTGATGTAGCAGGGGTGGGCTAGGATCCAGGTAGGGGAGTGGGGGCAGGGGATCCCCCGGTTTGGAGGGCCTCCCCCCGCTTCAGGGTCATCAGAAAGCAGAGGGGGGGGATGTCTGCCTGGCACACCATTATTCCCATAGGGTATAATGGAAAATTGATCCATGGGGCTCTAGGGGAGCTGGGGGGTTTTTTAGATAGAGGCACCAAATTTGCAGCATAGCATCCAGTGCCTCTCCTCAAAATACCCTCCAAGTTTTAAAAAGTTTGGACCAGGGAGTCCAATTCTATGAGCCCCAAAAGAAGGTGCCCCTACGCTTCATTATTTCCAACGGAGGGAAGGCATTTAAAAGGTGTGTGGTCCCTGTAAAGGTGATGGCCAGAACTCCCTTTGGAGTTCAGTTGTGCTTTTCACAACCTTGCCCCTGACTCCACCCCCAAAGTCCCCAGATATTTCTTGAATTGGACTTGGCAACCCTTGATCCAGGAGATCTGGGTTCTAATCCCTGCTCTGCCAAAGAAGCATGCTAGGTGTTCTTGGGCCAGTCACATACTCTGAACCTAACCAGGTTGTGAGGTGGAGAAGATGGAGGAGGAGAACAAAGTTAAGTCCCTTTGGATCCCCGTTGGGGACGAAGACAAGGCACAAATAAAAACCTGTAACTATGAGGGACAGTTTCACACGTGTAGGAAAATGGGGGTGGATGAATGGACTGTTCCACTTTGGTCTGCAGGAGAGAACATTTTAGAATGTTCATGTTTGAAGAAACTCCCTGTGAAGTTTCAGACTATTTGTTTATTTTATTTACGTTAAATTCATATCCCGCCCATTCTGCACAGACTCGAGGAGGCTAACAGGATAAAAGACAGTAAACAAAAACAATATTAAAACAATCAGATAAATAACAATGGTGCTACTCAGGCGGATCAAGTAATATTTTCTTTCGCGCACAGATCCTAGGCAGTTAGTAATAAAAGCGCTATGGATCCAGATGTGGCGGCAACCCTCTCCCATCAGATGTTCTACGCCATCCGAAACAGTTCAGTCTTGCAGGCCCTGAAAAACTGCGATAAATCCCGCAGGGTCCTGATGGCTTCTGGAAGGGTGTTCCAAAGTATTGGGGCCGCAACCGAAAAGGCTCTTGCTCTGGTGGAGTTGAGCCTAGCTTCCTTTAGCCCAGGGACAGCCGGAAGATTTTGAGAACTTGATCGCAGCGCTCTCCGGGGAACATGTGGGGCAAGGCGGTCCCACAGATAGGTTTAACAGAATAACAGCAAAACTTTTACTGGAAAGAAACTGAAAGGGGGGGGGGGAGATGTCATTGCAAGTTTGTATCTTGACGCTGGGAAATCCTTATGAACAGGATCTCAGCAAAAAGTACAGGAAATCCCCGTCTTATCTCAAATGTCTTTAAAAATGGGTCTGCTTGATATCATGTATAATAGAATCAGCGAAAGCATAAAGTACCTTCAAGCTATCTTGAAACTTTTCCCCCTGATAGGCTTTCTCCATCCAGGGTGTCTTGTTTGGTTAGAATTTATTCCCTTTATGGTCCACCTTAGTCCCTGAGGCTCTAGGTAGATTAGGCAGCTGCCATTCAATGCAATCAATCAAGCAGGGTTTAATAAGATCAAGAAGTGGACGTTAAAACAAGTAACAATCTTGAACAAGGCCAAGGCAAAGCATAAGCAGGAACACAACAATAAGCAATGCACAAATTACACAACAGGTAAATGCATATAGCAAGAAATAGTACACATGATACATACGCTATGATCGCACACACTAAATAATGCACTAATTGTTGTATAATATATTTTATGTTGTGAGCCGCCCTGAGCCTGCCTCGGCAGGGAGGGCGGGATAGAAATAAAGTCGCAGAAAGGCAGTGAATACATGTTTTAAGTCAATAAGAATATTAAGACTGCAGATTTATACCTCACCCAGCCTAGAAATAGCAGCTCTCCAGCAGCCCTGGCCCCACTCAATGCACAGCAGCCAAGAAGGTCTGAGCGCCTGCTCCGGCTGCAACGCCACTGAGGATGTTCTCCGCAGCTGAGAACGAAACGTCTGGAAGGAAAACTTTCTCCAGTAGAACACGGCACTTGATCCCGAAAATTCTTCAAACCCTAATTATTATTATTATTACTTTCCAACTGGGTTTTGCCAGTTCACACAGTAAACTTCAGTTGGAAAGTGGATTGAAAGTGCATTATTTAGTGTGATCGCTGCCGTAGTATACATAAAGGTAGTCCCCTGTGCAAGCACCAGTCGTTTTCGACTCTGAAGTGACGTTGCTTTCACGTTTTCACACCAGACTTTTTTCTTACAGGGTGGTTTGCCATTGCCTTCCCAATCATCTACACTTTCCCTCCAGCAAGCTGGGTATTTATTTTACTGACTTTGGAAGGCTGAGTCAACCTGGAGCCGGCTACCTGAACCAGCTTCCACTGGAATCAAACTCAGGTCGTGAGCAGAGGGCTCCGACTGCAGTACTGCAGCTTTACCACTCTGCACCACGGGGCTGTTTGCCATAGTATAGCTCAGTCTTTTTCAATTATTAAACTGTTGTACAAACTTCCTACAGTATAATGTTGGAGGAGAGTTTTACAGACACCCCGGACTCCCAAAAAGAAAAAAGAGGGGTCCAGGTCACATGAACCTATGAAGCTACCTTATACGGAAGAGAAGCCATGTTTTGTTTTAATTAATGCTCTAACTGGTTTTTAAGGTTAAATTAATGCTCAATTTTAATGTTTTAATATAATTGTTTTATTAATGTACCATTGGTCATTGTGTTGTTTATTACTGTTCTATTTATTAATGTACCACTGGTCATTGTGTTGTTAGCCGCCCTGAGCCTGCTTCGGCGGGGGAGGGCGGGATATAAATAAAATTTTACTTACTTACTTACTCGGGTCCTTTTTTTGTAGCAGGAACTCCTTTGCATATTAGGCCACATACCCCAGGTGTAGCCAGTCCTCCTGGAGCTGACAGTAGGCCCTGTACTAAGAGCCCTTTAAGCTCTTGGGAGGACTGCCTACATCAAGGGGGTGTAGCCTAATATGGAAAAGAGTTCCTCCTACAAAAATACTAAATCAGTCCATCCATCCAACCAAGTCAGTCTTTTCTGCTCAGAGAGGCAGCCGCTCTCCAGGGTCTCAGGCGGAGGGCTTTCCCATCACCTCCTGCCTGATCTTTCTTGGTTCTGGGGACCGAACCTGGGAAGCCAAACGGATGCTCTGCTACTGAGACACAACCCCTCCTCCGTCAAGCCTGAACCTTCCCTAGAATCTAAAATGACAAAACTGAGGCTGTTGTGCTTTGGCTGCATGATGAGCAGACGAGACTCCCTGGAAAAGACAATCATGCCAGGAAAAGAGGAGATGGAAACCACAACCCTTAGTTGGCAACACCAGAGCAAGACTGTTCATTACTGCTGAGTCACTACCCACCACAGGAGGTGGCGGCGGCTACAAGCATAGACAGCTTCAAGAGCGGATTGGATAAGCATCTGGAGCAGAGGTCCATCAGTGGCTATTAGCCACAGCGTATTGTTGGGACTCTCTGTCTGGGGCAGTGATGCTCTGTATTCTTGGTGCTTGGGAAGGGGGCACAGTGGGAGGGCTTCTAACCCCACTGGTGGACCTCCTGATGGCACCTGGTTTTTATGGCCACTGTGTGACACAGAGTGTTGGACTGGATGGGCCATTGGCCTGATCCAACAAGGCTTCTCTTATGTGACACAGAGTGTTGGACTGGATGGGCTACTGGCCTGATCCAACATGGCTTCTCTTATGTTCTTCTGTGACACAGAGTGTTGGACTGGATGGGCTACTGGCCTGATCCAACATGGCTTCTCTTATGTTCTTCTGTGACACAGAGTGTTGGACTGGATGGGCTACTGGCCTGATCCAACATGGCTTCTCTTATGTTCTTCTGTGACACAGAGTGTTGGACTGGATGGGCCACTGGCCTGATCCAACATGGCTTCTCTTATGTTCTTATGTGACACAGAGTGTTGGACTGGATGGGCCATTGGCCTGATCCAACATGGCTTATCTTATGTTCTTATGTGACACAGAGTGTTGGACTGGATGGGCCACTGGCCTGATCCAACAAGGCTTCTCTTATGGTCTTATGTGACACAGAGTGTTGGACTGGAGGGGCCATTGGCCTGATCCAACATGGCTTCTCTTCTGTTCTTATGTGACACAGAGTGTTGGACTGGATGGGCCATTGGCCTGATCCAACATGGCTTCCCTTATGTTCTTATGTTCTCTTATGAATCAGAACTGACTTAGCATGGGCACACGCACATCCTTTCTATCCTGGGAGGCCCCTCTTCAGTCTACAGGCCAGCCAGCAGCTGGATCACCTCCCTGAGATCTTGGCCTTAAAGATCCTTGGTTGGAACCCTGCAGATACTTCTACCACCTGGCCTTCGCTCCACATCGGCAAGGCTGACGCAAGCAAGTGTCGCAGGATCACTCTGTGACTTCCATTGGACCAAGCCTTGCCCCGTTTGGCCCTTCCCCAAGCGATCCAGCTGCATCTTTCTGACAAATGACTTACCCCATCGGTGTTGGCACCAGCGTGGCTTGCTTGATTTTTCTTCCAGGAGGTTGGGGGGGGGGATGCTGAATGGAAGACATGAGCCCTTCTGCTCAGGCTTTCCCATGAAATGTTTTCTGCCCTGCGTGGCTTTATTTGCAGCATGGCTTTGCCTTCGATCTTTCCTGAGCTGTGGAAGCTAAGTTGCTTTTTGGTGTAGTGGTTAAGTGTGTGGACTCTTATCTGGGAGAACTGGGTTTGATTCCCCACTCCTCCCCTTGCAGCTGCTGGAATGGCCTTGGCTCAGACATAGTGGTGAAGTGAGCAGACTCTTATCTGGGAGAACCGGGTTTGATTCCCCACTCCTCCCCTTGCAGCTGCTGGAATGGCCTTGGCTCAGCCATAGTGGTGAAGTGAGCAGACTCTTATCTGGGAGAACTGGGTTTGATTCCCCACTCCTCTTCTTGCAGCTGCTGGAATGGCCTTGGGGCAGCCATAGTGGTGAAGTGAGCAGACTCTTATCTGGGAGAACTGGGTTTGATTCCCCACTCCTCCCCTTGCAGCTGCTGGAATGGCCTTGGGGCAGCCATAGTGGTGAAGTGAGCAGACTCTTATCTGGGAGAACCGGGTTTGATTTCCCACTCCTCCACTTGCACCTGCTGGAATGGCCTTGGGTCAGCCATAGTGGTGAAATGTGCGGACTCTTATCTGGGAGAACCGGGTTTGATTTCCCACTCCTCCACTTGCAGCTGCTGGAATAGCCTTGGGTCAGCCATAGCTCTCGCAGGAGTTGTCCTTGAAAGGGCAGCTGCCATGAGAGCTCTCTCAGCCCCACCCACCTCACAGGGTGTCTGTTGTGGGGGGAGAAGATGTAGGAGATTGTAAGCCGCTCTGAGTCTCTGATTCAGAGAGAACAGTGGGGTATAAATCTGCAGTCTTAATATTATTATTGACTTAAAGCATGTATTCACTGCCTTTCTTCCTTCAGAGCTCAAGGTGGCTTACAGCATAGATTAAAGCACATAAACCAGTATGCAGATGACACCCAGCTTTATCTGCTGATGGACGGCCATGCAGACGCCGCCCCGGAACATTTGACCAGGGCGCTAGAAGCTGTGGCTTGATGGCTGCAGTTAAGCCAGCTGAAGCTTAATCCAGCTAAGACGGAGGTCCTGTACCTGAGCCGAGGGGGGCTATGATCAGACATCCGTCTCCCCACCCTGGATGGTGCTGCTCTTGTGCCATCCCAGAAGGTGAGGAGTCTGGGCATCACACTGGCTGTCTTCCTTTCTATGGAGGCCCAGGTCACAGCAGCTGTGCGATCTGCATTCCATCATCTCCGGCAGGTCAAACGGCTAGCGTCCTATCTGACCCCTCCCCCCATGAGTTAGCTGAAGGGATCCACGGAACGGTCACTTCCAGACTGGACTACTGTAACTCGCTTGACGCAGGCTTGCCCTTGAGGCTGATCCGGAAACTCCAACTGGTGCAAAATGCGGCAGCATGGCTAGTAACTGGACTGCCTTTACGGGGAGGCACTCTGCCGATCCTGTGCAAATTGGACCCGAATCCGCTTCAGGGTTTTAGTGTTGACCTTTAAAGCCTTACGCGGCCTGGGGCCGACATACCTGCAGGACCGCCTCTCCCCATAGGAGCCCCGAAGACTTGCGATCGGCCAACCAATATCTTCTGGCCATCCCGGGCCCAAGGGACGTCCAGCTTGCCTTCACCTGGGCCAGGGCTTTTTCGGCCCTGGCCTCAGCCTAATAGAATCAGCTCCCTGTGGAGATCCGGGCCCTGCCAGATTTACTTCCATTTCGTAGGGCCTGCAAGACAGAGCTGTTTCGCCAGGCTTTCGGTTGAGGCAAACGGACATCCTTTAATTCTACTGCTTATACCATCTCTTGCCCTCCCTCACAATGAAGAAGAAGATGAAGATATTGGATTTATATCCCGCCCTCCACTCCGAAGAGTCTCAGAGCGGCTCACAATCTCCTTTCCCTTCCTCCCCCACAACAGACACCCTGTGAGGTAGATGAAGATATTGGATTTATATCCCGCCCTCCACTCCGAAGAGTCTCAGAGCAGCTCACAATCTCCTTTCCCTTCCTCCCCCACAACAGACACCCTGTGAGGTAGATGAAGATATTGGATTTATATCCTGCCCTCCACTATGAAGAGTCTCAGAGTGGCTCACAATCTCCTTTATCTCCCCCCCCACAACAGACACCCTGTGAGGTAGATGAAGATATTGGATTTAAATCCCGCCCTCCACTCCGAAGAGTCTCAGAGTGGCTCACAATCTCCTTTCCCTTCCTCCCCCACAACAGACACCCTGTGAGGTAGATGAAGATATTGGATTTAAATCCCGCCCTCCACTCCAAAGAGTCTCAGAGGGGCTCACAATCTCCTTTACCTTCCTCCCCCACAACAAGCACCCTGTGTGGTGGGTGGGGCTGAGAGGGCTCTCACAGCAGTTGCCCTTTCAAGGACAACCTCTGCCAGAGCTATGGCTGACCCAAGGCCATGCTAGCAGGTGCATGTGGAGAAGTGGGGAATCAAACCCGGTTCTCCCAGATAAGAGTCTGCACACTTAACCACTACACCAATGGGCTACGAGCCGAAATATTTTTTTTTCATCTGAAATATGTGCCTGCCCGCCTGTGTATATTTTTGAGCTATGTTTTACTTGTATATTACTTAGTTATTGCTATGTTTTAACTATTTTCTTATGACTGTGATCCACCCTGAGCCCATATGGGAAAGGGTCATCTATGCTTTCCCCCCAGCAAGCTGGGGACTCATTTTACCGACCTCAGAAGGATGGAAGGCTGAGTCAACCTGAGCCAGCTACCTGAAAACCCAGCTTCCACCGGGGATCGAACTCAGATTAAAAACATAAAAAGCCCCACATTTAAAATCACAATTCAGGACTGCTTCAGTCAAATGTAGTCCTCAATAAAATTTGTCTTCAGCTGCAATTGCAAGTGAGGGGGCCAGGTGCACCTCCTTGGAGCGGTTGTTCTATAATCACGGGGCTGCCACCAAAAAGGCCCTTTCTCCTGTGTTCACTAAATGAACTTCTTTGATGGATGGGAACAGTGTGGGGGCGGGGGGGGGGGAGCTCTCTCTTTAATCTTACAGGGCCTGTGTCTTGTGGAGGAGAAACCATCAGAGAACCAGTGTCTTCTGTATTTGCAAATGTACAGGTGGATGGGGGTGCTTTGGAGACACGGAAGCAAGCGTGCAGTTCAGGTTGGGTTCCCAGAAACACCGGGTTACTACCCAAACTCTCAGAGCCCTGGTATTCTGAGATTTCCCAGCATATCCACCAGTTGTTTCAAAACAACCATTCCCTTCCACGGCCTTTGCCCCCCTGTCTTTAGAAGAGGCAAACCTGTTGGTGCAGCCGCCTCCTACTTCTGCCGTTCTCATTTCCTAACGCCTACAGCTGGTGGCAGAGAACTGCCAGAAACCCTGGAGGGAAAGTTTGGGTAAAAAGTAAGTTAGGTGGTGTGTGTGTGTGCTTGAAAAATAAAAGCACAACTTTGCTCCCAAACAAAACCTGAATTCTGGGCCCTGTGTCACTTTCGTAGGTTAAGTTT